>NC_133194.1:1527500-1557500 GCF_049306965.1 Danio rerio | reverse complement strand
TTTTGACCCAATGATTGGCTTCGCCCATATTTGTCTAAACGTTGGGTTATAATAACCCACAATTTTCTATATTAATAATAATATTATTATATTTTTTGGGCAGCAGCAATATCACACTGTCTCTTTAAATGTAAATGAGCTGCTGATCCCCACCCCATTTCAGAAGGGGCGGAGCCTTTACAGTTAGTGCTTTAGTTTTTCTCACAGCAACCATAAACAAGCATCTGAATATGTTTTAATGAGTGTTAGACACTAATGCAGCACAGAAAGTTCTGAATTGTTGATTATTTGTGTGAATCTAAAGCGTGGGGGTAGAATCAGTGACAACACAATGCTGAGAGAACTCCATAAGGCTGAACACAGGCTACAGTGGAGCGCTTGAGTTGGTTCAGATACAGTATGCTACTGTTGTAGAGAATATCTCATGCTGATTTTAGGTTCATTTATTCCACAGGTGGCAAAGAGAGACTGATGAGCAGGTCAGGTGTTATGAACCACTGCAGTGTGTGTGTGTGTGCGTGCGTGTGTGCGTGTCAGGAGCAGGCCGATCAGTGTGTTGATCCCCTGGGCAGGCTGATGGCAGCACAGTCTCTGCTGATGGGGTGTGTGTTTCACACTGTAGAGACTGAATATCTCCAAATAGCAGTAATTTTTGACCTTGTGGGGACTTTTATATTTTATATTTCTTTTCATATATATTTATATATTTCTATAATAATCTGATATATGGTAATATATGCAGGTCACATAGTAACATACAATACATGTTGATGTTTGAATTTGACAGAAATTAACATATTTATCACAGTTAAACTCAAAATTATTAGCTGGCCCGTTAAGTGTTAATATGTAATATGTAATGATAAATATAATGTAATAATAAATGTAATGATAAACTATATGTAATGATGAATAAAAAACATAAATAAAAAGCAACAACAACAACAACAACAGTAATAATAATAATAAAAATAATAATAATAATAATAATAATAATAATAATAACAACAACAACAACAACAACAACAACAACAACAACAATAATGACCCTAACATTTAAAAACTGCATTTATTTCAGCCTAACTAAAAGAAATGAGATTTTTCCAGAAGTAAAAATATATACTGGGAAACGTATTTGCTCTGTTAAACAGAACTTATATATGAAAATAAGTACAATTTATTTACAAAATATTGCAAAAGTAGCAGTTATTATTATTATTATTATTATTATTATTATTATTATTAATAATATTATTAATTTATTATTATATTATTGTTAATGTTATAATTGTTATTATTTTTATTATTATAATACTATTGTTATTAGTTTATGATTATATTATTGTTATTATTATTATTTGTATTTTATTATAATTAGAATTATTATTATATAATTATTATTATTATTTTATTTTTTTTATTATTATTATTTTAATTATTATATTATTATTATTATTTAATTATTATTATTTAATTATTATTATTTATTATTATTATTATTAATATTATTTTAATTATTACATTATTATTATTATTTAATTATTATTATTATTATTATTATTATTTTTATTATTATATTATTATTATTATTATTATTATTTTAATTATTATATTATTATTATTATTATTATTATTTTAATATAATATTATTATTATTTAATTATTATTATTATTATTATTATTATTATTATTATTATTAATAATATTATTAATTTATTATTATATTATTGTTAATGTTATAATTGTTATTATTTTTATTATTATAATACTATTGTTATTAGTTTATGATTATATTATTGTTATTATTATTATTTGTATTTTATTATAATTAGAATTATTATTATATAATTATTATTATTATTTTATTTTTTTTATTATTATTATTTTAATTATTATATTATTATTATTATTTAATTATTATTATTTAATTATTATTATTTATTATTATTATTATTAATATTATTTTAATTATTACATTATTATTATTATTTAATTATTATTATTATTATTATTATTTTTATTATTATATTATTATTATTATTATTATTATTTTAATTATTATATTATTATTATTATTATTATTATTTTAATATAATATTATTATTATTTAATTATTATTATTATTATTATTATATTATTATTATTATTATTAATATTATTTTAATTATTATATTATTATTATTATTTCATTATTATTATTATTATTATTATTATTATTATTATTATTATTATTATATAATTATTATTATTATTATTATTTTAAATTATTATTTTATTATTATTATAAATGTAAAATGCTGATGATCCTGTGAGGTTTAGGGGTTGGGATAGAGGATGAGAACATACATGTACAGTGTAGAAACATCATTGAAGCTAGGGAGAGAACATAGACATAAAAATCTAGTGTGTGTGTGTGTGTGTGTGCGCGCACGCGCATGCCGGTGAGTGTTGGGCTGCTGCCCAAGCAATTAATGCTCTTTGTAATGTGTTCACCAGCTCTAGAAAATAAACAAACACCATGAGACCTTTGATTAAGCAGCAATCTGCTCTTTCACAGCTTCAAAGCGGCTCCAGAGCGGATTTCCCATCCCTGAGCTGGAATATATTTTACACTCGAAACGTTAATACTAGTCTCACGCTGCATTTACACCACACGCGTACATCATACAGTATACATAACACTGGGTCACACTGGGGATGTTCACAACTAATTAAAATGTGCTTATAGCATTAATATTAATATAAATAGTTATAAATAAATTCTATAAGTAAAATAAATGCATTATATGAAAGTGATTTCTGAGGGATCATATGACATTTTATAGTAATGATGGTGAAGATCATTACATTGCATTCAGAGGTTTTGCTCCATATTGTCATGATAGCATCACACAGTTGCTGCAGATTTGTCGGCTGCACATTCATGAAGCCAATCTCCCGTTCCACCACATCCCTAAGCTGCTCTATTGAATTGAGCTCTGGTGACTGTGGAGGCCATTTGAGTACAGTGAACTCATCGTCATGTTCAAGAAACCAGTCTGAGATGATTGAGCTTTATGACATGCTGCGTTATCCTGCTGGAAGTAGCCATTAAAGGATGGGTACACTGTGGTGATAAAGGGATGGACATGGTCAGCAACAATTCTTAAGTAGGCTGAAACGCTGATACAAGGCAGGATGGATCCATGCTTTCATATTTTTCCTTATTATTTTTATATGTATGTAGTAGTGCTTGTTATAAACGATGTATCTGTGAACCTTAGTATTTAGTAAAAATGTAACTTTAATCAAATAGCTTAACGTTCCCTCTTCTATCGAAACAAGTTGTCTTAATTTCCTGGTCACATGGGTGGAGCCATCAGTCATTTAGGGTGGAGCTATCAGCCTTTTATGGCGGGACTGTCATTCCTTTAGAGTAGAGCTATCAGTTTAGGGCGGGTCGATCTGTCCTTTAGGGCGGAGCTATCAGTCTTTTAAATTGGGATTATCAGTTCTTTAGGGTGGGATTATCAGTCATTTAGGGCGGAGCTATCAGTCTTTTAGGCTGTGATTATCAGTCCTTTAGGATGGGACTATTAGTCATTTAGGGCGGAGCTATCAGTCTTTTAAGGTGGGATTATCAGTTCTTTAGGGTGGGACTATCAGTCATTTGGGGCGGAGCTATTAGCCATTTTGTGCGAGGCTATCAGTTCTTTAGGGTGGGACTATCAGTCATTTAGGGCGGAGCTATCAGTCTTTCAAGGTGGGATTATCAGTTCTTTAGGGTGGGACTATCAGTCATTTAGGGCGGAGCTATCAGTCTTTTAAGGTGGGATTATCAGTTCTTTAGGGTGGGACTATCAGTCATTTGGGGCGGAGCTATCAGTCTTTAAAGGTGGGATTATCAGTTCTTTAGGGTGGGACTATCAGTCATTTGGGGCGGAGCTATCAGTCTTTTAAGGTGGGATTCTCAGTTCTTTAGGGTGGGACTATCAGTCATTTGGGGCGGAGCTATCAGTCTTTTAAAGTGGGATTATCAGTTCTTTAGGGTGGGACTATCAGTCATTTAGGGCGGAGCTATTAGCCATTTTGTGCGAGGCTATCTGTTCTTTAGGGTGGGATTATCAGTCATTTGGGGTGGAGCTATCAGTCTTTTAAGGTGGGATTATCAGTTCTTTAGGGTGGGACTATCAGTCATTTGGGGCGGAGCTATCAGTCTTTTAAGGTGGGATTATCAGTTCTTTAGGGTGGGACTATCAGTCATTTGGGGCGGAGCTATCAGTCTTTTAAGGTGGGATTATCAGTTCTTTAGGGTGGGACTATCAGTCATTTGGGGCGGAGCTATCAGTCTTTTAAGGTGGGATTATCAGTCCTTTAGGGTGGGACTGTCAGTCATTTGGGGCGGAGCTATTAGCCATTTTGTGCGAGGCTATCAGTTCTTTAGGGTGGGACTATCAGTCATTTGGGGCGGAGCTATCAGCCATTTTTGGCAGAGCTACCAATCTTAGGGTGGGGTTATCAGTCATTTATGGCTATCATTCCTTTAGTGTGGGGCTATATTAGTCATTTGAGGAGTGTCTATCTGTCCTTTAAGGCGGGTGTTTCTTATTTCTGCTTTTAATTCATCTATTTGCCAATCTTCCTTTATTTTGTTAGTAACACCTGTCTTTCAACAATCCAAATAGTTCCCAAAGAATAAAATCATGCACCTCCCTACAGTTTTTCCCCATCCTTTCAGGACCGTTTCCAGTGGATGTGCGTCCTGGTAGTGGAAAACAAAACAATTTTAATCTGATTCTCTTGTGAAATACTTGTTGAAATTTTCGGCTTAAAGATGTTGTTATTTTAAGTTGTATTTTAATTAAATTGTTATTTTTAATGCTTTGCCCTGCATTTCTGGATGTACGTCACAATAGTGGAAAACAAACTAAACATTATATACTTCCATTTCATGGCAACTTTAAGATGTCTCTGTTCTCTGACCCTATAATTCAAAATTTGGCCTCAGCTCTCGATGTGGTTTGATTAAAGCGTGATCTGCAGGTTCAGAGACGCAGCGATGCGAGACTTTTCCTCTTTTCCCGTCTGGCAGAAGGGGAACTCCAGCAGTCTGTGTGTAATGAAGCTCAGGGCTGATGGGACTGGAGGAGGAGATTGTTCTTCTGTGCATGTTTCTGTCCTCTTCAATTACACTGCGCTCTCTCTCTCTCTCCCTCTCTCTCTCTCTAAAACACACAGACAGTAAATGGCGGAAACGCACTCATGTACACAAGCTTTTAAATAATTATTAAGTTAAGTTCCAGCGCTGTTGGATGTGTTTTTAAAAGCTCTTCCTCGTGAAACATTTATTGCTCCTTCAACAGTTCTGCTGGCCTGTTTGAATGCACTTGTGGGTCATGCGGACTGCACACACACGGGCTGATCAGCACTGATGCATTAGGGGCTGTTTTCCTGCATATGTTCACTTATTAATATCTTCTGCTCCTAATTTCTTACATGCTTGTGTTGGCAAAAAGGAATGCTTTATCTCTCCATTTGTAAAAACGGTTTTGTTGCTTGTTAAAGAGACAGCCCCCCCCCCCCCCCACCCCCCAAATAAATGGTCATTTGTCATCCTCGACTTGTTCTAGTTTGAGTTTTCTTCTTCTGCTGAACACAAAGGAAGATTTACTGAAGTATGCTGGAAGAAAAAAAAAACAGCCATTGACTTCCATCATATTTTTGTTTCTACTAATGATGCCAGAGATTTCTTTTTCCAACGTTTTATGACGCTGTGTGCTGCTGGGCAGTAACTAAACGCACTACAGAATGTTACGTTTACACACATCCATAAATTACAAGTAAATGCCTCTGCTTTTCAGAGCGTAATACTACTCATTACTCTAGAGTACTTTTGAAAGGGCTACTTTTTACTCATACTTTGAGTAATATTACAACAGATACTTCTACTCTACTCTTATTACATTTTTGGCAAGTAATAGTACTTTTACTCGAGTATGATTTTTCAGTACTTTGTTAACCACTGAATAAAATATATAATATAATATAATATAATATAATATAATATAATATAATATAATATAATATAATATAATATAATATAATATAATAAAAAATAATATAATATAATAAATATAATAAAAAATAATAATATAAAATAAAAAACAATAAAGCATAATATTATAATAACATATTATAATTTAACAATAATATAAAATAATAAAATAATAATAGTAATGTAAAATATAATATAATATTATAAAACTAATATAAAATACTATAATATAATATAATATAATATAATATAAAATAATTTAATTATGATATAATATAATATAAAATAGTATAATAAATATAATAAAAAATAATAATATAAAATAAAAAAACTATATAACACAATATAATAATAACATATTGTAATATAATAATAATGTAATATAATGTAATATAATATAATACTAATAGTAATATAAAAAATACAATATAATATAAAATATTATATTATATTATAATACCAAAATAAAAATAATATAATATAATATAATACAAAATAATATAAAAAAATAATATAATATAATATAAAATAATATAATATAATATAATACAAAATAATATAATATAATATAATATAAAATAATATAATATAAAATAATATAATATAATATAGTACAATATAATATAATATAATATAATATAATATAATATAAAATAATATAATATAATATAATATAATATAATATAATATAGTACAATATAATATAATATAATATAATATAATATAAAATAATAAAATACAAAATAATATAATATAATATAATATAGTACAATATAATATAATATAATATAGTACAATATAATATAATATAATATAATATAATATTATATAATATAAAATAATATAATATAATATAATATAATATAATATAATATAATATAATATAATATAGTACAATATAATATAATATAATATAATATAATATAATATAGTACAATATAGTACAATATAGTACAATATAATATAATAAAATATAATATAATATAATATAATATAATATAATATAATATAGTACAATATAATATAATATAATATATAATATAATATAATATAATATAATATAATATAATATAATATAATATAATATAGTATAATATAATATAATATAATATAATATAATATAATATAATATAATATAATAAAATATAATAAAACATAATATAATATAATATAATATAATATAATATAATATAATGTAAAACAATATGTTTCCCAGTGATGGGTTGCAGCTGGGAGGGCATCCGCTGCGTAAAACATATGCTGGATAAGTTGACGGTTCTTTGCATTGTGGTGACCCCTGAATAATAAAGGGACTAAGCTGAAAAGAAAATGAATGAATAATAATGTAATGGAAAATACTTAATTGTCTTGTAAAATACCTAGTAAATTTAAAAATAAAAAGTTTTTACATAATAATTCATATTTTTTTTTATGTTGATTTTTAATGCTCTGCCCTGCATTACTAAAGTTCTGTTCATCTGTCCATGCGTTAGTGTTAGTTGTGTGTTCTCATCTCTACACACAGAAATGAATGCAGTGTTTCCACGCAGCCTCATCAGCTCAGAGTCTCAGATAGCGGAGGTTCTTCTTTTATTATTGCAGTGTTTGTGTTTTTGAGAAATGAGATTCTGTGTGCTGTTTATAAGTCATTCGGAGAGCTTTACCTGCATGACTATATTAGGCTGGTGTTATGTAACCCAGTTTTAGCTTGCACACAGATTTCCTCGCCTCTGAGGAATGTCAGCAGAAAATATTCTGGGTCATCTGTGCTGCGACCGCAGTTCCCATGATGCATTGTGCAGCGGTGCCTTTGTGAGAGTCAGCTGATCTGCGGAGAGACTTGCAGTGCGCTCTCTCTCTCTCGCTCTCTCTCTCTCTCTCTCACACACACACACACACACACACACGCACACTGCTTTATTGAAGATGCAGACATCAGACTCACAGTCAGACTCACATTTATTCTTTGAATAAACATTACAGTAAAACAATACAGTTTATATAAATTTGAAAGCAAGAAAGACAAACAGAAAGAATGAAACAGAGATAAAGGAAACAAAGAAGGAAAAAAGTTAATGAAAATAAAAAAGAGAAGGAAAAGAAAAAAGGAACAATAAAACAGAGAAAAAAGAAAAGAGAGAAATATAAGTAAAAAAGAAAGAAATTAGAAAATGGAGAAAGAGAAAAAAGAAAGAAAAAACAGAGAAAGAGAAGGAAAAAGAAATAAAGAATAAAACAAACAAGAAAGAAATTAATGAAAAAGAGAGACCAAACTAACAAAAAAAGAAAAGGAAGAAAAGAAAGAAAGAAAGAAAGAAAGAAAATCAAAAAAGGAAAAAAGAAAGAGAACAAAGAATGAAACAGAAAAAAGAAAAAATAAACAGAAAAAATAAGGAAAAGAAAGAAAGAAAGAAAGAAAGAAAGAAAGAAAGAAAGAAAGAAAAGAAAAATAAAGAAACCACGAATAAAACAGACAAAGTAGAAAAAATAAATAGAGATAAAGGGTAAAAAGAAAAAGAAAGAAGACAGAGAAAGAACAAGATAAAAAATAAAACAGACAAAAAAGAAAGCAAAAGAAAAAGAGAGAAAGAAAGGGAAAAAGAGAAAGAGAAAAAAGAAAGAATGAGAAAAAGAAAGAAAGAAAATCAAACAAAGGAAAAAAGAAAGACAACAAAGAATGAAACAGAAAAAAAAGAAAAAATAAACAGAGAAAAAAGAAGGAAAAGGAAAGAGAATGAAAAAGAAAGATAGAAAACAGAGAAAGAAAGAAAGAAAGACAGAAAGAAAGAAAGAAAGAAAGAAAGAAAGAAAGAAAGAAAGAAAGAAAGAAAGAAAGAAAGAAAGAAAGAAAAAGAAAGAAAAAAAGAAAGAGAATGAAAGGGGAAAATAACAAAAAGAAAGAAGAAACCGAGAAAGAGAAGGGGAAAGAACAGAATAAAAATAAAACAGACCAGAAAAAAGAAATAAAAATTAAAAGAGAAAAATGACAGAATGAAAGAGATAAAGAAAGAAAAAGAGAGAAAGACAGAAAAAAGTGAATAATAAAGAAAGAAAAGAGAAGCAAAAAATAATAATAAAACAGAAAGACAAAAATAATGAGAAAAATAAATAAAGAATAAATAAAACAGAGAGAAAAGAAAAGAAAAGGAAAAAAGAAAAAAAGAAGAAACAGAGAATGAGGAGGGGAAAAAAGAAATAAAAAATAAAACCGAGACAAGAAAGTAAGTAAAAGAGAGAAAAAAATAAGGAACAAAGTAAAAGAATGAAAGGGGGAAATAATAAAATAAAGAAGAAATGGAGAAAGAGAAGAGAAAATTAAGAATATAACCGAGACGAGAAAGAAAGATGGAAACAAAGAGAGGAGGAAAGAAGGAAAAATAAAGTGATGAAAGAGAAAAAGAAAGAATTGCAGTTATATTATACAGTAATGAATGTATAAATCGTGAATTAATAAACTTTTAATTTGGTTTTCTTTGTTGAGGCTTTTTCTTCATTTATTTATGAACATGTTATTGACTCTTCATTCATATTTGTGTTTTATTTGTGTTTTCATTAACACATTTTATGTGTTTATTTATTGTTCCTTACATTTTTGCTTTGTTATTTTTTCATACAGTTTTAATGTCTTTATTAAGTATTTATTTTCACTTTTTGAGCTACAAGTTGTGCATAAATCTGTTGAGTTCGGGATGTATGGATGATTCAGTTTCAGTTCTGATCAGCTCTGATTTACCCTCAACACTTTACGTGCAGTTACTCTCCATCTGCCATTTGTGTTTTTCATCCCTCAAAGCATGATGTGATGTGTGTCTGAGAGAAATCTGATGTGTGTAATCGTGTGTGTGTGTGTGTGTGTGTGTGTGTGTGTGTGTGTGTGTGTGTGTGAGTGTGTGTGTGTGTGTGTGCGCGTGTGTGTGTGTGTGTGTGTGTGTGTGTGTGTGTGTGTGTGTGTGTGTGCGTGTTGTAAGCCGGATCACCTGAAGCTCTTCCTGCAGAGTCTGGAGCTTCTGCTCAGTGTGAGTTTGACCTCATGGAGAGAGACTGGAGCTCTGATCCTGAACACTTCAGTGTGTGCTGCCTACATAGGGAGCTGCAGAGACCACACACTGAAAACACATTACTGCATTGCTACTGTATGCATCTGACTGGACACGGTGTTTAACCTTTTATTGGGCAAAGAAATGTATAAGATAAAGAAAGATAGATTTAACTGCAATTTAAAGGCTTAATTAGGCAAGCAATTATTTTTGACTGTATATTTACTGCAAAGTTTGACATATGGAATAGGAGTGTAGGATTCTTGTATTTTCAAGATCTAGAATACACACTCACCGGCCACTTTATTAGGTACACCTTACTAGTATCGTGTTTAACCCCGTTTTGCCTTCAGAACTGTCTTAATCCTTCATGGTGTAGATTCAACAAGCTACTGGAAATATTCCTCAGAGATTTTGCTCCATATTGACATGATAGCATCACACAGTTGCTGCAGATTTGTCGGCTGCACATCCATGATGCCAATCTCCCGTTCCACCACATCCCAAAGCTGCTCTATTGGATTGAGCTCTGGTGACTGTGGAGGCCATTTGAGTACAAGGAACTCATCGTCATGTTCAAGAAACCAGTCTGAGATGATTGAGCTTTATGACATGCTGCGTTATCCTGCTGCCATCAGAAGATGGAGACACTGTGCTCATAAAGGGATGGACATGGTCAGCAGCAATACTCAGGTAGGCTGTGGCGTTGACACGTTACTCAATTAATGGGCCCAAAGTGTGCCAAGAAAATCTCCAACACACCATTACACCACCACCACCAGCCTGAACTGCTGATATAAAGCAGGATGGATCCATGCTTTCATGTTGTTGAGGCTAAATTCTGACCCCACCATCCGAATGTGCAGCAGAAATGGAAACTAATCAGAGCAGGCAACTTGATAAACAATATAGAAAATAAACAATATTAAATAAAATACAACAAATAATAAAATGAAAAATCAAAAACAATAATATATTTTTTAAATTTAATAAAAAATTTAATAAAATAAAATAATGATCAATTATAAAATAAAAGTAATAAACAAAAATTTAATTAAATTAAAAATATGATAAAATAAACAATAATAAAATTAAATAAAAAATGTAATAAAATAAAAATAAAACAATAATAAAATAAAATGAAAATAAAAAAATATTACAATTTAATAAAATATAAAATATAATGAAATAAAACATAACAAACAAAATACAGTAAAATCAATAATAAAATTAAAAACTAAAATAATAAAATAATAAACAATAATAAAATAAAATACAATAATAAACATCAATAAAAGAAAAAAACAATAATAAAATAAAATACAACAAAACTATAATAAAAAATAAACGATAATCAAATAAAACACAATAATAAACAATAATAAAATAAAAAATAAACAACAGTAAAATAAAACCTAATAAACAATAACAAAATAAAATACAAAAGAAAGAAAGGAAGGAAGAAAAAGAAAGGGTGATTTGTTTTCTTTTTATTTACTAAGGCATTTTTTACATTTATTTATTAATGTATTTTATTTGCTTATTAATTAGGCATTTTATGTGATTGGCTGATTAGAAATTTGGGTTAATGAGCAGTTGGACAGGTGTACCTAATAAAGTGGCCGGTGAGTGTAAGTGCGGATGGTCTGTACAGTACAAAAATAACTTACAGCCTTTCAAGATCTGCAGTGAAATTAGATTCTCCAGACACAAATTGATAAAGTGCTACAAAATGAACCCATAAATGTGTATTTGGGGTGTTTTCTTTCCAATAGTCTGGAAGAAGACAAATCGAGCAGTGTATTTCACCAGCCGTCCTGCTGTAAAACCTGCCAGTGTTGACGGTTTAGTGTAGACAGTTCAGTGTTGACTGTTTAGTGTTGACTAGGTTGTGAATCAGACGTCTTGTGTTTGTTTTCTATGACCCGTCCTTGTACATGGCAGAGTCTGCGGTCAGGGTGAGGTGTGTGTGTACGTGTGCGTGTGTGTTTCTACACGTCTGCATGCTTGTGTTTGATAAATGCGTTCAGCAAGCGGCTGTATAAATCCTCCCTCTCTAGGGTTCGTCTCCAGCTATTGTTCAAGCCAAGCAGAAACATGAAACATTCGAGTGTTCTGTTGAGTCTCTGGTCTAGATAAGATAAATAAAATGAAAATAAAAAGTAAAAAATCACCTCACAGCAAGAAGGTCGCTGGTTTGATTCCCGGCTTGGTCAGTTGGAGTTTCTGTGTGGAGTTTGCATGTTCTCCTCGTGTTGGCGTGGGTTTTCTTCGGGTGCTCCGGTTTCCCCCACAGTCCAAACACATGCTCCATAGAGGAATTGCATAAGCTAAATTGTCCGTAGTAGATGTGTGTGAATCAGTGTGTATGGAGGTTTCCCAGTGATGGGTTGCAGCTGGAAGGGCAAACATATCCGCTGCTTAAAACATATGCTGGATAAGTTGGTGGTTCATTCCGCTGTGGTAATGAATGAATAAATGAATAATAATAATAATGAAAAAATAAACAATAATAAAATACAATAAATATAAATAATAAAACGAAAAAGCATAAACAATAATAATGTTTTTTGTTTAATAAAAATACAATTATATAAAAATAATAAATAATAATAAAATAAAGAAAAATAATAAAATAAAATAAAAGTTATAAACAACAATAAAATAAAGTTAAATTAAATGAAAAAATAAAATAAACAATAATAAAATAAATTAAAATATTAAACAATATTAAAATGTAATGATAAAAAATGTAGAATAAAATAAAAAATAAAGCAAAATACAAAAAATCTATAACAAAATAAAAACTAAGAATAATAAAATAAAATGATAAAAAATAATAAAACAAAAAAATAAACCATAATAAAAAATAACCTAAAATAAAATACAATATAAAACAATATAAAAAAATATAAAAAAATAAACAATAATCAAATAAACACACATAATAAACAATAATGAAAAAAAATAATAATCAACAATAAAATACAATAATAAAATAAAAAACAATAATAAAATAATAAAGAAATGAAATAATGCTGTTTAATTTCTCACTCATCCTTTTATTCAAATTAAAATCAAATGAGCATTTCTAATAATTACAACCTCACAATAATCGCAATCAAGTCAAAGCGAATAAAAAAACATTAAGTCTTATTTGTTAGGTAAACCTCTTTCATTTGGTTGAAATTAAAGTAACAAACACTTGTTGTCATGATTTTTACCATTGTTTTATAGTCAGACACTTTTCGTGATTTTCTTACTCCCTAAACAATACATAAAGCAAATTAAAGAAGAGAAAAAAGTAGTAACACAATTTAATAAAAGTGCAACAACTGCACTCATAATTATGAAAACACCAACAGAAAAGCATTAGTTTTAGCTGTTTCTTCATTTCTACAGTCAGGTTTTTTACATATATATATATATATATATATCTGGATCCAGATGCTGCATCAACTCTTGAATGTTATTTTATTTATTTACTTATTCTGCGTTCATGACTCAGTTTGGTTCACGGGGTGCAGTGTCTATGTGTTTCTCAGTTTTCCAGTCAGCAGATGCTGAGAGCAGGTGTATGTATATTTCAGCAGCTCAGAGGCCGGACAACATCAAGCAACTTACACGAGGATGCGGCACTCAGGAGACACACACACACACACACACACACACACACACACACACAGATGCTGGCTGTTGACTCTCGTTTGTCAGAGTGTTTTCGCCTGGAGCCCGTGAAAGGTCAGCATGCATGTTCACATGTGTTTCTGTGTCTGCTGGGAGAAGAACACTGCTCGGCCCAGATCGAGTCATGCTTTAACAGAGGAGGGAACTCAGCTGTCCCACTTCAACACACACACACACAAAACTACATATAGGACGAAAAGAATGATACACACTCAAAAATTCTGCATGTTGGCGTGGGTTTCCTCCGGGTGCTCCGGTTTCCCCCACAGTCCACACACATGTGCTCTAGGGGAATTGAGGAAACTAAAATGAGCTGTATGTCTATGAGAGTGTGTTTGTGAATGGGTGTTTCCCAGTACTGGGTTGCAGCAAGAAGGACATCTTCTGCGTAAAGATATATGCTGGAATAGTTAGCGGTTCATTCCGCTGTGGCGACCACTGATAAATAAGAGACCAAGCCAAAGGAAAATGGATATCACTTTAATTTGATGGTCCCTTTAACGCATATTGTTGGATTTAAGTTACATAAGTAGACTGTTAGGTTGGGGTTAGGGTTAGTGTAAGATGACATGTACTTGCAAAGTGTCTCATAATCAGTTAAATGTCTGTTGAAGGAGCAGCGTCAGCAGATATTAAGCAGACAGTCTACTAATACTCAAATGAGAATTGATGGTAATAATTGATGATTTGGTGAGACACCACGGGGAAGCGAGGGAGGCGGGGTGGAGCGACAACGCGGGGAAGCCTTCACAAACTGAGGAGCGATCACAAACCGAAAGCAGCGAGAGCGTCAAAGTAGCCAGAAGTCATTCATTTACAATAAGAACCGGCGGCGAGAAACAGCGCGGCGCGTCTTCTCCGGTGTGGGCGTCGAGGAGAGTTGAAATCAAGTCAACTTTATGGTATGAGCTATGACGCGGTTCGGCGGCAAGCAATCAGAATGAAGTAGTCCACCGCTTGAGAGGAGTTCAGAGAACACAGACCTGTGAACTTTGGTTCCGACCAAGCGGCAACCTCCCGCTTTCTCTCAGGAAGCCAATACGGAAGTAACTAAAACTGCAATTCATCCGAAATTCCGCTAGTCCTGGCCGCTCCTGGCTCCAAAACAGAGCAAATTTCAATTGAGCCCACTGTTAGAATGGCCAACTTTACAGCAGAAAAAAAGGTGTTTACAGCCTGCTACAAAAAAAGATTTTGGTTAATACAGCTAATATTACCCTTCATGACAACTGTGAGGGGGTAAATTTTTTTATAACTCATCCGTTTCCTTTATATTAAGTTATATTAAGTTTGCATAATTAAGGGCGTGGTCACTTGATTGACAGCTAGGTCTCGTTGGTCGCCGTCACGTCACCTCAGCTGAATCCTGCAGATTATCCACTGAACTCGGCATATTTATCGTATTTCTGTGTTGTTTTATGTGGCTTTACACAGTCGACTGCCTTTTGGACTTGTTTCCTACAATTATTTGATGGAATGTCATGCTGGGTGCACTTAATTGCGCTCACAAACCGTTCACGTGGCCTCCGTTTCCCATGTGAGTAAAGTTATATACTTATATACCATCTCTATACATGTATTTGTTTTATTTAAGATCATTTATCGTTTATATTTATATTTAGAGCTGTAATGCACTCCAGAATCTGTCAGATTGAGTAGCTCTAGGCTCTAGAACAGTCATCTGAAGCGTTGTCATACAGTGTTATGCTGGAGTTCATCAATAGTCTTACATTAACTAACACAGACTATATCTGAAGTGTTTGGATGTAATTCGCGTTTTCCTCCTGTTGAGAAACGTCATAAGAACAATGTTGAGTGGCTCAATGTATTACAGCAGTGTTTTTAAAAGTCTAAACACTTTATTGATATAGTGTACAGCCAAGCACAAGTGGTCAGAACACAAACGAGTCACAGGTGATGAAGTATTAAGCGTTTCTCCCAAAGTAAACCAGGTGTCTGAACCAGGTCCAAGCTAAATGCAGCATGCGTCTGTAGCTCCGCCCTCTCTCCGCCTCTTTGCCCATGTTTGGTATCCCGCCGTGGGTGTGATGACGCGCGAACAAAATGGCGACGGTTGGCCGCGCCTACTTGTGGCTTCTTTTGCGCTCTTTAGAAACCTATGGGTGACGTCACGGATACTACGTCCAAATATTTTACAGTCTATGGTTCCGACCACAGTTGTTCCCAAGAGTTTGATTATTGCGGTTGCCGGATTTACAATTATTGAAAATCGTGACGACGCGGGGCCCCCTACTCATACTCATATCTAGCCCCCCTCGCAGTGTGTGCCCTGCAGGCCCGTCCGCTACGCCACTGCGTATGTTTTACTGGAACGCAAGAAGGTGCCTGATAGTTAGATGTGGAGCTGACAATAATCAGATTCACTCTATTGAACTGCATCCATGTCAGCACGTCACGTTTGATGCTGTAATTTCACAGTAGGACTTGCGTAGAACAGACCCAGCTCCCAACCCAACTTTCAGAATAGATTAACGGCCATATTTTTTTAATCGCCCGATAAGAGTCTCGCGTTAATGCCGATAACAGCCCTCCACTAATAATAATATAACAAAACCTTACTAAAATGCACGGTATATTAACACAATATACATGTGGTCAGAATTATTCGCCCTTTAGTGAATTTTTTTTTTCAGATTCAGGAATTATTCACAGTATTTTCTATAATATTTTTCTACTGGAGCAAGTCTGATTTGTTTTATTTCAGCTGGAATAAAAGCAGATTTTAATTTTTAAAACCCATTTTAAGGTCAGTATTTTGTCTCCAGAACAAACCACTGTTATACAATGACTTGCCTAATTACCCTAACTTTACCCTAATTACCCCCTTAAATGTCACTTTAAGCTGATTACTAGTATGTTGAAGAATATCTAGTCTAATTTTATGTGCTGACATCATGGCAAAGAGAAAAGAAATCAGTTATTAGAGATGAGTTATTAACACTATTATGCTTAGAAATATGTTCAACAAAAAATATACAGAGAGGTTAATAATTCAAGAGGGCTAATAATTCTGACTTTGCCTATGTATTAACAATATTGGCTTTCTAAATCACCCATAAAAAAATAAATATATAAAAAAAAGCTCTGACATAAAAGAGCTCTCTTCATATCTGGAAAAAGTAGCTCCCTGCTGCAGGAGTATGGAAATATGTGAGACATCAGAAACTCTGGCTGGTTTTTATACGAAGCTCTGAGAGTTCAGTGTCACTTCAAACCTGATGACCTGATTCAGTTCTCAGGATCCACCTTCAATAATTCATCCACACATTCTTCATCTTCGTGAAAGTTTAAAGCAGGGAAGCACACAAAGGCGCTACACACAAAAAGATTCAATGGATTTCCTAAATGTTTGTAAGGCAAGCGGCTGCAAACTATTTATATGGGCTGAATTTAAACAAATAAAGGAAGTTGAACATTACTCAATTCAATTAGTTTGTTTCAATTCAGCCCATATTAATTGTTTACAACCGCTTACCTTAAAAAAATGTAGTAAAATTCAATGAATCCTTCTTATCAGTTGGGGTCAGGAGTGTCTGATTGTAGGATCGTCTCTGAGTCCCTGTGGCGCGCCACAATCATCTGCTGCATATGTTAATCAAACCCAATTAGCCATAATTGAATGTCTCCATTTTTGCGTCTAATCAATAGCGAAGGGAATATATCGGCCGTGATTCCTGTAATTGATGGCGCTTCGTGTCACAGAGGGAGAAATGAAACCACCTGCGGACTCTTCTGTGCGTCTGATTTCAATGCAAATCACTTTTTCCCTCGACCTGAGCTCTGCGTATTGATCAGTTCAGCCAGCTTTGGCTACAGTTATTAGATATTAAAATTTTAAATAGTTTTCAAATGATGTTGAACAGCTTCAGGATTTTTTCATGGTATTTCCTATAATATTTTATCTTCTGGAGAAACTCTTATTGGTTTTATTTCATCTAGAATAAAAGCAGTTCATTTTTGAAAACTTATTTTAATGTTATTAAACAGGTTCATTGTGGATATGTACCCCTGTCTACATTTCTGGAGAGTGCCAATTATGTAGCCAAAGGTACATCTGGCTATTTCTTCTTTAAAAAATGAACACTATAGCATTGTATTATACCGTCGACGGCTTCTGCTCTTTTTAGCGCTACTAGCTGACCATTTACCTCTGTATGGACGAACTTTCCGGTGTTAACAGTTTTTCCAGTTGTTCAACGAGTAGGTCTGCAGACTTTAGACCCGGAGCGAGTTGACGGTAACAACAGGGTTCGAGTTTGGCGAAGAACGGTAACAGAAACTTACTAAATAAAAAGCAAATAAACAAATAAATAAATGAACAACAGGCTGAAAAAGTGGTGAAATTATGCAGCCACAACGACTTTTATTTTTCTAGATTGCTTTTGTAAACACTATTGGTTGGGTTTGGGGAAGGGGTGGATAGGTTAGTCGGGCAGTCAGTCAACAGCAAGCTGAAGTGTATATTGCGCCCTCTGGTGGATTTACATGAGAAGAGGACTGCACACTCAGACCAGCACTTTTAAGACAGTCCAGTACGTCATCAAGCTGCAGGCTGCAGTAAGGACTAGGTCTGCTACATAATGGACAATCGCCTACACTTCCCCTACACTGTAATTTTATGGTTTATTTCGGCTGCTGGGGTGCTGGAAAAAGAAGTAAAATTACAGCCATTAAATTACAGAGAATAAATACAAAAATGTACTGTAAAATAACAGGGGTTAAATTACAGAAATTTACAGTAAAATAACAGGGGTTAAATTACAGAAATTTACAGTAAAATAACAGGGGTTAAATTACAGAAATTTACTGTAAAATAACAGGGGTTAAATTACAGAAATTTACTGTAAAATAACAGGGGTTAAATTACAGAAATTTACTGTAAAATAACAGGGGTTAAATTACAGAAATTTACTGTAAAATAACAGAGGTTAAATTACAGAAATTTACTTTAAAATAACAGAGGTTAAATTACAGAAATTTACTGTAAAATAACAGGGGTTAAATTACAGAAATTTACTGTAAAATAACAGGGGTTAAATTACAGAAATTTACTGTAAAATAACAGGGGTTAAATTACAGAAATTTACTGTAAAATAACAGGGATTAAATTACAGAAATTTACTGTAAAATAACAGAGGTTAAATTACAGAAATTTACTGTAAAATAACAGGGGTTAAATTACAGAAATTTACTGTAAAATAACAGAGGTTAAATTACAGAAATTTACTGTAAAATAACAGGGGTTAAATTACAGAAATTTACTGTAAAATAACAGGGGTTAAATTACAGAAATTTACTGTAAAATAACAGGGGTTAAATTACAGAAATTTACTGTAAAATAACAGGGATTAAATTACAGAAATTTACTGTAAAATAACAGAGGTTAAATTACAGAAATTTACTGTAAAATAACATGGGTTAAATTACAGAAATTTACTTTAAAATAACAGGGGTTAAATTACAGAAATTTACTATAAAATAACAGGGGTTAAATTACAGAAATTTACTGTAAAATAACAGGGGTTAAATTAAAGAAATTTACTGTAAAATAACAGGGGTTAAATTACAGAAATTTACTGTAAAATAACAGGGGTTAAATTACAGAAATTTACTGTAAAATAACAGGGGTTAAATTACAGAAATTTACTGTAAAATAACAGGGGTTAAATTACAGAAATTTACTGTAAAATAACAGGGGTTAAATTACAGAAATTTACTGTAAAATAACAGGGGTTAAATTACAGAAATTTACTGTAAAATAACAGGGGTTAAATTACAGAAATTTACTGTAAAATAACAGAGGTTAAATTACAGAAATTTACTGTAAAATAACAGGGGTTAAATTACAGAAATTTACTGTAAAATAACAGGGGTTAAATTACAGAAATTTACTGTAAAATAACAGGGGTTAAATTACAGAAATTTACTGTAAAATAACAGGGGTTAAATTACAGAAATTTACTGTAAAATAACAGGGGTTAAATTACAGAAATTTACTGTAAAATAACAGGGGTTAAATTACAGAAATTTACTGTAAAATAACAGGGGTTAAATTACAGAAATTTACTGTAAAATAACAGGGGTTAAATTACAGAAATTTACTGTAAAATAACAGGGGTTAAATTACAGAAATTTACTGTAAAATAACAGGGGTTAAATTACAGAAATTTACTGTAAAATAACAGGGGTTAAATTACAGAAATTTACTGTAAAATAACAGGGGTTAAATTACAGAAATTTACTGTAAAATAACAGGGATTAAATTACAGAAATTTACTGTAAAATAACAGAGGTTAAATTACAGAAATTTACTGTAAAATAACGGGTTAAATTACAGAAATTTACTTTAAAATAACAGGGGTTAAATTACAGAAATTTACTGTAAAATAACAGGGGTTAAATTACAGAAATTTACAGTAAAATAACAGGGGTTAAATTAAAGAAATTTACTGTAAAATAACAGGGGTTAAATTACAGAAATTTACTGTAAAATAACAGGGGTTAAATTACAGAAATTTACTGTAAAATAACAGGGGTTAAATTACAGAAATTTACTGTAAAATAACAGGGGTTAAATTACAGAAATTTACTGTAAAATAACAGGGGTTAAATTACAGAAATTTACTGTAAAATAACAGGGGTTAAATTACAGAAATTTACTGTAAAATAACAGGGGTTAAATTACAGAAATTTACTGTAAAATAACAGGGGTTAAATTACAGAAATTTACCAGTAAATTAAATAAAAAATTTCTATAATTTAATACCCATTATTTTATGGTAAATTTTTGTTATTCAACACCTGTTATTTTACTTTTTTGGGGCCTCCCAGCTGCCGAAATAAACCATAAAATTACAGATTTTTTTTTACAGTGTACCTTAAACCCAACCGTCACAGTAGTATGGGCGTTATCTTGGTGGGCGATACAATGTCCATACATATTGAACCTGATCCAGTATCATCGTGATAACAGACTGCAGCAAGGACATCTTGACACTTTAGCAAGTAGTAACATTGGACTCTAACTCTAACGATAATCTATAAGAGCTGGCCTGAGCATGCAGTTGGGTCTCTGAGCCTGCAGCTGCAAAATGTTGGAAATTTGAGATCATCAAAAAATGTACACAGCGGCCCCTGGATTTGCAAAAACAAAAACCGTGAGAAGTTGTACCTCTGGTTACATATTTTGCTGTCCCCAGAAATGTAGACCTGGATGCGGATCCGCAATGAGCCTGGGTTGAATATTTGTTTTGGATTGTCTACAGAAGAAACCACTGTTATACAATGACTTGCACAATTACCCTAACTTTACCCTAATTACCCTAGTGAAGCCTTTAAATGTCACTTTCAGCTCAATACTAGAAGAATATCTAGTCCAATATTATGTGCTGTCATCATGACAAAGAGAAAATGAATCAGTTATTAGAGATGAGTTAATAAACTATTATGATTAGAAATGTGTTATAATATATATAAATGTTCTTTCCGTTAAACAGAAATCAGGGAAAATAATGGGCTAATAATAAAAACACATCTTTGAGTCACTTTAATTGACTTCTAAAAGGACTGGTTAATGAAGATGCATGCAGCTAATCCATGCAGAAACCAGCCTCCGATCGGACTGAGTTAATCTGAATGTAATGAATCAAGCGATGCTTCAATATAATCAATAATATCGCGAGGGGCTGAAGAGTTATGACCTTCGCTTTCTGTTCCCCTTGAGTTGATTTAAATGTTTGGCATGTTTGTCTCTATAATGCTGGTGTGAACAAATACTCAAAGGGTCAAAGGTCATGTGGAAACACTGGGATTTATTTACTCCAGGGAGTGTTTTAATCTGTGAAGCGGTCTTTAAAGATGTCGATTGACAAGCTGCATGGTTTACTCATCATTTAGACTAGTTTGGCTTCAGGCAAGCTGAGGTGTTGAAGAAGTGGCTGCAGTAACTAATGTGAAGCTTTAAGGTGTCAATAGATTTCATGTATAAAATCTATTCAAAGTCTAATATAACTCCCGATGTGAGGTTTGTGAAACTAAAGAATGAGTGTTTTAATGTGTGCGTGTGCATTGTCAAAAATGTTGGGTTCCACACAATTTCTTCATGTTTTCCTAACACAAATCGAGGAACTTAATTTAATTGTTTTTACTAATTGAAGTAGATTGAACATGAAAAAATTAAGTTGTCCCCCCCAAAAAACTCTCCAGAATTGTGTTGATTGCAAAAATATTTTTTGAGCGTGTATTTTTTTAAATATTTACATGTATTTAAGGATTTTTTTTAATTGTTAAAATAAATAAACATGAAAAAACAATTACTTGATATTTTGATTTTTTATTATTATTATTGTTATTATTATTATTATTATTATTATTATTATTATTAATTTTATTATTATTAATAATAATAATAATAATAATAATAATAATAATATTAATAATAATGTTTTTTATGGATTATAGAAATTATTTAAATGGGCAACATGGTAATTTTTCAGTTTTAAATATTAAGTTATTGGCTTTTATTTTGTCTATATGTTTATTTTCCTTTTTAAATTGATTATTTTACTATTTTTATAGCTATTTATAACTATTTACAAATTATATTCTGATTTTTTTAAATGCTCAATTGCATATTTTAAACACAGTGTGTATATATACGTTTGTCAGATTTCAGTAATACTTATTGGATTTATTTTGAGAACAAACTATTATCTTTCATGTACATCTTTTATGTATATGAGCAGTTTCTAAATTACAGTAATTGCAGTTTCCAAAAGTAATTTGCTCTTTGATTGTCAGTTTGACAAGCCAGCTATTTACTTTTATGAAATTTAATGTAAATAAATACATTTAAAAAACAATAAAAAAAAACAGCATGGAAAATAAGTGTTGAAAACATCACCATTTTTCTCAGAAAGCATATTTTTAAAGGTGCCGTTGAATTTTTCCTGGATGTTGGTAACAACCAAAGAAATCCCTACATGCAAATACAACAAATCTATACAAATTAAGTAATGTGTAATAAAATGAAATAATGCAGGGAAAAGGTATTGAACACATGAAGCAAGGGAGGTGTAGTTCAGCAGTGAAAGCCCAGACAGCAGCTGAAGTCTCTCAGTAGTTCTTCAGCAAGTGCCCTTCCTCAGTGTAAATGAACATCAGCTGCTTCAGTCCAACATCTACATTAGCAGGAGGATGAAGATGAAACCATTTCAGCAAGACAATGATCCAAAACAACCAAGGAATCTCTCAAATGCTTCCAAAGAAAGAAAATCTAGCTGTAGAATGGCCCAGCCAATCACCTGTTCCGAATCCAATAGAGAATACAAAATAAGTCTCAGATTTGATACACGAGACCCACCGAAGCATCAAGATTTTGACACCTGAGCAATGCATGTGACTTCATTCTACATATGATACTGTAGTTGTCTTCACCAAAAAAAAAAGCCTTTATATAAAGTATTAAATACATTTTAATAGTTCAGGACTTTCTCCTTCTGTCATTCCATTGTTATTACACAGACTGTAACCCATTTTTCAGATCGCTTCTGTTTTGGTTTATTTTTATGCTTGTATTGTTTGGGTGTTTACCAAAATCTGGTTCAATTCCACGTCAACAGCTCCTTTGTAAATAATATTCCCAGGAAAAAACATGACAATGTGTTCAATACTTATTTTCCCTGCTGTATATGCAAATAGGAAATGAAAATAAGGCAGAAAATAAAACCATGTCAAATTAACGGAACCGAAGCGGACTGCACAGTAAACTATAGCAGACGATTCATTCACCAAATAAAGTCTGCAATGACAAAACAAAAACAGTGATGCAGCATTTCCCCGTGCTAGACTGCTGCTCGCTGGACAAATCACCTTATTATTGGACCATGTAACACTATTTTTAAAACAGCTTCTGTCAAACCTCTGGAAAATATCTGGTGAAGTTAGTAGCATTTCTATTTTTACAGGAGCTACCCGATACTGAGCTGACAAAATGACATGTGTATGCATGCATATAAACTAAACATGTTAAATAAAACTGAGAGTATTAACCTGACTGGCAGCTGAAAGCCTGATCTGATGAGCCACAATATTGAATAGGGATATAAGGAGTGCGGGGACGTTCAGTGCGGTGGAGTTTGTGAATGGCGGCTGCTGGAATTGGGTGTAAATCTGATGAGTTTCTGTGGGCAGATTCTGTGTGGGTTTAATGCGTCTCAAGGGCTTTTCTGAATAACACTTCTCTGCATTTTCTTGCAAGACTATAAAACTGTGTGGAGAGTGGAACTAAAAGTGAGAGTTTAACTAACTTAGAGCTATTTAAAGGGGAAACGTCTATCTTTCGCAGAGGAGTTTAAAGCGTACGGTTAGAAAAACTAAAAAATGCATTAAGACTTCAAGCAAGATCAAGCTGATGCAAAACTATGTAAAGACTAATAGATGCTACTTTTTAAATATATGTGTTATATATAATATAATATAATATAATATAATATAATATAATATAATATAATATAATATAATATAATAATTGTGTAGTTTCTGAAATAATTTATTTTACATCAGAAAAACTAGAACACTGAAATCAGACAGACCCTAATTCTAGACTGTGTTCTAGTTTTTCTGATTGTGTTGTAAAAGTTTCACTGTGGGGTTCTAGACTGTTATAGTTTGTCTTATTATGTTGTAAATTATTGACTGTAGGGTTCTAGACTGTCTGATGATCTTGTTCTAGTTTGTCAGAGTTTGTAGAGTTTCAGACTGTCTCAGGATAATGTTGTAACTTGTTTAAGTTTCATTATAGGATTCTAGATTGTATGATAATAGTGTGTTCTAATAATTATACAATCTAGAACCATACAGTGATTTTTTTTACAATATAATCAGAAAACAAATGTTAAAATGTGAAGATTTGACATTGAAATTGTATCATTGTAATGTTTTAGATTGTCTGGTTACTTTGTAAAAGTCTGACTGTAGGGTTCTAGACTGTCTGATGATATTGTTCTAGCTTGATTGTTGTAGTTTGAAGAGTTTCTAACACAATCTCTCGGCAATTCGTAACTTTTTCATTTAGTGGCTAATTCGTATGAATTCGTACGATCTAATTCGTACAATTTAGTATGATTTCCTTATCCCCCAATGACGGTTGGGGTTAGGGGTGGGGTCAGGTGCCACGCCTCCTTTTTAAAATCGTGCCATTTCGTACGACTGAACTCGTACGAATTCGTACGAATTAGCCACTAAACTGGCAAAACGTAAAATACTTACGTTTTCTTGTGAGATCAGGCTGGAGTTTCAGACTGTCTGAGGATAATGTTCTAACTTGTCTGATTACATTTCACTGTAGGGTTCTAGATTGTATGATTATAGTGTTTTCTGAATCACCCAGTCTAGAACCATACAGTGATTTTTTTCTTTGACAAAAAAAAAAAAAAAACAGTTTATATTGTAAAAGTTTGACTATAATATTCTAGACTGTCTAATGTTCTAGCTTGTCTGACTATGTTGTAAATGTTTGACTGTAGTGTTCTAGTCTGATAATCTAACTATTGTTTATACTGTTGTAATTCTAGACTGTCTGATTATAGTGTTCTTGTTTTATCTAATTGTGTTGTAAATGTTTCACTGTAGGGTTCTAGACTGTGATATTTTGTCTGATCATGTTGTAAATTATTAACGGGTTCCAGACTGTCTGATGATATTGTTCTAGCTTGTTTTCTAGTTTTTGAGGATAATGTTCCAACTGTCTG
Source organism: Danio rerio (assembly GCF_049306965.1). Taxonomy (NCBI): domain Eukaryota; kingdom Metazoa; phylum Chordata; class Actinopteri; order Cypriniformes; family Danionidae; genus Danio; species Danio rerio. The sequence goes on along the minus strand of NC_133194.1, from coordinate 1,531,971 downwards.
ACTTGATTGATGCTAGTTTGCCTGTTTGTTGTTATTCTGGACTGATTACAGAGTCTGATTACAGTGGTTCTAGTCTTTCTGATTGTTTTGTAAACGTTTCACTGTAGGGTTCTAGAATGTGTGATAGTTTGTCTGATTATGTAATAAAATATTGACTGTAGGGTTCTAGACTATCTGATGAAATGGTTGTAGTTTGTTTGATTGTTGTAGTTTGTAGAGTTTTAGACTGCCTGAGGATAATGTTGTAACTTGTCTGATTATGTTTACTGTAGGGTTCTAGATTGTTTAATTATGTTTTCTGGATCACACAGTCTAGAAGCAAACAGTGAATTTTTTACAACATAATCAGAAAAAAAAATTACAATGTGAAAGTTTGACATTCGAAGCGGTGTAATGTTTTAGCTTGTCTGATTACGTTTTTGTTATCTCACTATTTGTTCTGGTTTTGTCTGAATGTCGGGTTCTAATTGGTCTAGATCGTATAAGTGTAATGTTTAAGCTTGTCTGATTATGTTGTAAAAGGTTCTAGACTGTCTGATTACAGTGTTCTAGTTTTTTTCTGATTGTGTTGTAAACGTTTCACTGTAGGGTTCTAGATTGTGTGATGATATTGTTCTAGTTTATTTGCTAGTTTCAGACTGTCTGTGGATAATGTCTGATTACATTTAACTGTAGGGTTCTAGATTGTATGATTATGCTTTATTTTTCTGATTAACACACCATCTTGAACCTACAGTCAAACTATTACAACATAATCAGAAGGAAAATAAAACATTTGACTATAAAATTGTAGACTGTGTAATGTTCTATCTTGTCTGATTATGTTTTTGTTGTCTTACTATTTGTTCTAGATTTGTCTGAAAGTTGTCAGGGTTCTGCCACTCTGGTCTTTGTAAATTCTTGTTTTGGTGGCAGAGCTCTGACACTACCCATGTCCGGTCCTGTTTCTGTCTCTGTGTGCGCGCGCGCCGTCGTGGGTGTACGCAGAGTGTGCGCGCTTCTGCTTGACGCGGCCGCGCGCGCGCTCTGCGTCCCTCAGACGCGTGCGCTCTTGTACTCGTGTTTGTGTTTTCGTCTGTCAGCAGCATGGTGTTTCATTCCCAGCGTCTCAGTCTTGTTGGTTTCGGTTTTGGTCGGCGCTGGGATGAAGCATGCATGCTGCATATGTGAGCGCATGGTGAGTGTTTTCATTCATCGTGTGCTCGTGTCTTGCGTCTTTTGTCAAAGCACATGGCTCGGTGTTTACATTGGTCACGTGCTTTTGTCGTGTGCTTCAGTGTTGTGTTATGTGAGCGCATGGCTTGTATTGTCTCTCTGTGTCATGCGCTCTCCCGTCTATTGTCTAGTCCCACCCTCCTTGTCAACCCATTATTAGTTAATTGTGTTCACCTGTGTGTCAATTTACTTTTTTGCTTTATAATCCCCCTCATGTTTTCAGTCCTTTGCGAGTTCGTTGTCTACACTCCCCGTGTTCCTGATCCAGTCTTGCCTTGTTCTTGTTGAGCCAAGTTTGTGAGTTTTGTTAATGTTTTCCCCCTCGGGGTAGTTTTGTTTTGCTTTTTATTTTTATTTTATTATTAATAAATACCCATTGTTTCTTTGCACTTGAGTCCTCGCTCCTTTTTCCCCTTTTCCCCACCACAACCGTGACAGAAAGTAGGGTCCTAATTGTTCTAGACTGTATAATTGTTCTGATTATGTTGAAATAGTTTGACTGATATGTTCTAGACTGATATTCTAGCTTGTCTGTTTGTTGTAATTCTAGACTGTCTGATTACAGTATTCTAGTTTTATGTGATTGTGTTGTAAAAGTTTCATTCCAGGGTTCTAGACTGTGTGTCTGATTATGTTGTAGAATATTGACTATAGGGTTCCAGACTGTGTGATGATATTGTTCCAGTTATCCTGTCTGAGAATAATGTTCTAACTTGTCTGATTAAGTTCCACTGTAGGGTTCTAGATTGTATAATTCTAATGATTTATTTTTCTGATCATCATACAGTCTAGAACCAACAGTGAGACCTTATAATATAATCAGAAAAAAATAAAAGAGTTTATACTGCAAAAGTTTGACTATAAAAGTCTCGACTGTCTAATTTTCTAGCTTGCCTGATTAGGGTTTTTGTAAATAGACTGTAAGAAGGGTTCAAAGTCCAGTTTGCTCTGTCCTGGAGACACTAGAGAGATAGTAAAGATGCTCTGTTTCTGTGCTCAGCAGTTTTCATCCGTGGACTGTAAGAGGCCCGAGGGAATGCAGCAGTTTCCGCGAGGAGCGTCGCCTGTCGTCCCTCTGTAATCGATTCCAGGTACCGCAGAACCATATTCTAAAAAGAAGGATATTAACTGTCAGCACAACCCACATTCTTACACACACACACACACACACACACACACACACACACACACACACATACAGGAGAGTAAATTGGCCCTCAGGAAAGCTCTCATCTCACACGTTGCGGTTTGGTTTCAGGACAAATGAACGACACTTTGTCCTGCTGTGTCTTGCACTGCGAACTCTCTGGATCAATAATTCTTTTCTATCTTTCCTCTTTAATTTAATTGCGTGTGTATGTGCTATCCTCTCTGTTCCGCTGGGTTCTGGTGCACTGATAAAGAGTCAGATGTTTTAAAGGTTAGAAAAGCGCTTTATATAAAACATCTCCAGCTCTTTGACCTGTAGGTCACACTGCTGCTGCAGCTTTGGGGATGGAGTGTTTGTGAGGGAAATAGATTTTCTGAAAGAGAACAGGACGGTTTAAGGTCTGATTATACAGTAGGACTTGTTTGCATCTGATTACATGCTTGGGTATTGGGTTTCAAAATGTGTTGTCATTGACTTCTGTTATGTCTGACAATATATAGCATAGCTGATTGTGATGTTCAGATTTACCTCACTTAAAAGTTCTAGTATTGTCTGAATGTTTTAAAGCGTTCTAGATTGTATGACTGTATGTTGTGGCTTGTCTGATTATGTTGATTTAATTTGACTGTAGGATTCTTGACTGTCTGATTACAGTGTTCTAGTTTGTTTTTATTGTGTTGGTAAAGGTTTTACTGTAGGGTTCTAGACTGTGTCATGGTTTGTCTGATTATGTTGTAAAACAATGACTGTTTTCTGATTATTATACAGTCTAACCATACACATAATTTAAAACATAAACCATTTACAACGTAATCAAAGAAAAACATTATTTATGCAAAAGTCTGACTGTAAAATTTCCAGATTGTAGTGTTCTAGCTTGTCTTATTATGTTTTGTTTTCTAATTTCTTTTTCGTCTGAATGTAGGGTTCCAATTGTTCTGGATTGTATGATTGTAATGTTGTAGCTTCTCTGATTAAATCGTGAAAGCTTGGCTGTTGGTTCTAGACTGTCTGATATTCTAGCTTGTCTGATTACGTGGTTCAAATTTGACTGTAGGGTTCTAGACTGTCTGATTACAGTGTTCTAGTTTTTGTGATTATGTTGTAAAATAGTAACTGCTGTTTTAGGCTTGTCTGATTATGCTGTTCTAATTTTGACTGTAGGGTTCCAGACTGTCTGATTACAGTGTTCTAGTTTTTCTGATTATGTTGTAGAAGTTTGGCTGTAGGGTTCTAAACTGTCTGCTATTCTAGCCTTGTCTGATTATGTTGTTCTAATTTGCCTGTATGGTTCTAGACTGTCTGATTACAGTGTTCTAGTTTTTCTGATTATGTTGTAAAAGTTTGGCTGTAGGGTTCTAGACTGTCTGCTATTCTAGCCTTGTCTGATTATGTTGTTCTAATTTGACTGTAGGGTCGTAGACTGTCTGATAACTGAGTTGTAGTTTTTCTGATTATGTTGTAAAAGTTTAACTGTAGGGTTCTAGACTGTCTGATAACTGAGTTGTAGTTTTTTTCTAATTATGTGTAAAAGTTTGATTAGGGTTCTAGACTGTCTGCTATTCTAGACTTGTTTGTTTATGTTGTTCTAATTTGACTGTAAGATTCTAGACTGTGTGATAGTTTGTCTGATTATGTTGTAAATTATTGGCTGTAAGGTTCTAGACTGTCTGATGATATTGTTCCAGTAATTATGCTAGGATTTAATCCTATTGATAGCAATGTTCTAACTTGTCTGATGTTAAATTATGTTGTAATTTTTCACTGCAGGATTCAAGGCTGTGTTTTTGTATTGTTTTCTGATTATTATACAGTCTAGAACCATACAGTAAAACATCTACAATGTAATCAGACAAAAAACAGTAGTTATGTCAAAGTCTGACTGTAAATTTCCAGATTGTAATGTTCTAGCTTGTCTGATTATGTTTTGTTTTCTCATTATTATTATTATTTTTTCCGTCTGAATGTAGGGTTCTGATTGTTCTGGATTCTATGATTCTAATGTTGTAGCTTGTCTGATTATATTGTGAAAGCTTGGCTGTAGGTTGTAGACTGTCTAATATTCTAGCTTGTTTGATTATGTTGCTCAAATTTGACTGTAGGGTT
>NC_133194.1:1510000-1522500 GCF_049306965.1 Danio rerio | reverse complement strand
TACATTTCCCAGCGATGGGTTGCGGCTGGAAGGGCATCCGCTGCGTAACAACTTGCTGAATAAGTTGGCGGTTCATTCCACTGTGGCGACCGTGGATTAATAAAGGGACTAAGCTGAAAAGAAAATGAATGAATGAAATCTAATTACGCATGTGGAAAGTCCTCATAAATCATAAAAATCAACCAGTGTGTGTGTGTGTGTGTGTGTGTGTGTGTGTGTGTGTGTGTGTGGTTATGCTTAAAGTCTCTCACTCTTACTCTCAGTGTGTGTGAGTGAGAGGATGTTTTAAGTGGTGTCCTGCTAAAAGCCCAGCGAGTGAATGACAGATGCTGAGAAACTGGATCTCCTGTGTGCTTTATGAGCTGAGAGCTGCAGCGGCTCCTCCTGACAGCAGCTCTCCGCTAATTCCATTACAACAGAGGATCTTAAAGGATGAAGAGAAACACTCGTACATCACAACTCTGTCTTCATTGACTCATTTAATGACATTCACGCACATTATTTGGACAGTAAGCTTCCATTAGTTACTGATAAGAACTAAGTATGATCGTAACACTTGTACTCGTTCATTCATTACATTTCAGCACAATGATAGGCTTAGTGTTTGTTTACCTACTATGGGAGTCAATGGGCTCTCATTCTTTAATTATCCTTCAGCTTAGTCCCTTATTTATCAGGGGTGGCCACAGTGGAATGAACCGCCAACTATTCCAGCATATGTTTTACACAGCGGATGCCCTTCCAGCTGCAACCCATACAAAAAACAAAGGGAAACTGAAGCCCTTGAAGGAAGCCCATGCCAACATATGGAGAACATGCAAACCCCACAGGATTTTAAGTGGATGGAAACGAACTTGAGATGATTTGAGCTCTAAAGCAGTGGAGACTAGTGGAAACCCTCCAAGAGCTGCTCCACTGCTTTTATCTCCTCCGCTGTAATTAAACCTGCTGTCCCTCTAATGACTCTTGACACTGTTGCAGTCATCCTGAAGCTGATGCTCCTCCGTCATACAGGGTCCAACACACACTGTCTGGAGTTTACAGCCCGTCTGGATCAGATCTAAGCGCTTCCCATTCCCTCGTCTTTTATTGGAGGACTTTTAATAGCAGAGCGCTCCGCACATTAGCGCGTAATGTGATTTTATTACTCGCTGTACAAGCGCTTCAGACCAGACATGACAACATCAAGATGTTAGCGGACTGCATGTCTGACACATGGCAATCATAATATTTATCTGTCTGTCTGTCTGTCTGTCTATCTGTTTCATATGTTATATCTGTCTGTCTGTCTGTTTCATCTGTCTGTCTGTCTGTCCGTCTGCCTGTCTGTCTGTTATATGTATCTGTCTGTCTGTTTCATCTGTCTGTTTCATATGTTATATCTGTCTGTCTGTCTGTTTCATGTTATATCTGTCTGTCTGTTTCATCTGTCTTTCTGTCTCTCAGTCTGCCTGTCTGTCTGTTATATCTGTCTGTCTGTCTGTCTGTCTGTTTCATCTGTTATATCTGTCTTTCTGTCTGTCTGTTTCATGTTATATCTGTCTGTCTGTTGTATCTGTCTGTCTGTCTGTCTGTTTTATGTTATATCTGTCTGTCTGTTATATCTGTCTGTCTGTTAAATCTGTCTGTCTGTCTGTCTGTTTCATATGTTATATCTGTCTTTCTGTCTGTCTGTTTCATGTTATATCTGTCTGTCTGTTATATCTGTCTGTCTGTCTGTCTGTTTTATGTTATATCTGTCTGTCTGTTATATCTGTCTGTCTGTTAAATCTGTCTGTCTGTCTGTCTGTTTCATATGTTATATCTGTCTTTCTGTCTGTCTGTTTCATGTTATATCTGTCTGTCTGTTATATCTGTCTGTCTGTCTGTCTGTTTTATGTTATATCTGTCTGTCTGTTATATCTGTCTGTCTGTTATATCTGTCTGTCTGTCTGTCGGTCTGTTTCATATTTTATATCTGTCTGTCTCTTTCATCTGTTTGTCTGTCTCTCAGTCTGCCTGTCTGTCTGTTTATCTGTCCGTCTGTTTGTCTGTCCGTTTCATCTGTCTGTATCTCTGTCTGTCTCTATGTTTGTCTGTTTTATCGGTCTGTCTGTCTGTTTCTCTGTAAGTCTGTCTGTCCGTCTGTCTATCTGTCTGTCTGTCTGTCTCTATGTCTGTCTGTTTCATGTGTCTGTCTCTGTCTTTCTCTTTTTTTGTCTGTCTGTCTGTTTTGTCTGTCTGTCTGTCTGTCTGTCTGTCTGTTTCTATGTCTGTCTGTTTCATGTGTCTGTCTCTGTCTGTCTCTTTTTTTGTCTGTCTGTCTGTTTTGTCTGTCTGTCTGTCTGTCTGATTTTTTTGTCTGTCTGTCTGTTTCATATGTTATATCTGTCTTTCTGTCTGTTTCATCTGTCTGTCTGCCTGTTTCATCTGGCTGTCTGTCTCTCCGTCTGCCTGTCTGTCTGTCTGTTTGTTTCATATGTTATATCTGTCTGTCTGTTTCATCTGTCTGTCTGTCTCTCAGTCTGCCTGTCTGTCTGTCTGTTTATCTGTCCGTTTCATCTGTCTGTATCTCTGTCTGTCTCTATGTTTGTCTGTTTTATCGGTCTGTCTGTCTGTTTCTCTGTAAGTCCGCCTGTCTGTCTGTCTGTCTGTCTGTCTCTATGTCTGTCTGTCTGTTTCATGTGTCTGTCTCTATGTCTGTCTCTAAGTTTGTCTGTCTGTCTGTCTGATTTTTTGTCTGTCTGTCTGTTTTGTCTGTCTGTCTGTCTGTCTGTCTGTTTTGTGTATCTGTCTGTCTGTCTGTCTGATTTTTTGTCTGTCTGTCTGTTTCTTCTGTCTGTCTGTCTGTCTGTCTGTCTGTCTGTCTGTCTGTTTTGTCTGTCTGTCTGTCTGTCTCTAAGTCTGTCTGTCTGTCTGTTTGTCTGATTCTATGTCTGTCTGTCTGTCCGTCTGTCTGTCTATCTGTCTGTCTGTCTGTTTGTCTGTCTGTCTCTAAGTCTGTCTGTCTGTTTGTCTGTCTCTATGTCTGTCTGTCTGTCTGTCTGTCTCTAAGTCTGTCTGTCTGTCTCTATGTCTGTCTGTCTGTCTGTCTCTAAGTCTGTCTCTAAGTCTGTCCGTCTGTCTGTCTATCTGTCTGTCTGTCTGTCTGTCTGTCTGTCTGTCTCTATGTCTGTCTGTCTCTATGTCTGTCTGTCTGTCTACCTGTTTGTCTGTCTGTCTGTCTGTCTGTCTGTCTGTCTGTCTGTCTGTCTCTATGTCTGTCTGTCTCTATGTCTGTCTGTCTGTCTACCTGTTTGTCTGTCTGTCTGTCTGTCTGTCTGTCTGTCTACCTGTTTGTCTGTCTGGGCTCTGAACCTACACTCCCAGTTCAGCTCGATTAGGATCATCATGTCATCGATTGGGTTCAGTTGGGAAATGCTGACTGTATAACCTGCTGTGTTGTATTAACCCAGTGCTGGTTATATTGCTCTTGCTGTAGAAGCACTTCAGACCAGACATGACAGCATGAAGCGTGTGCGGATGTTAGCGGACTGCATATGTCTGACACGGGGCCGGATAATGGACGAGGAGCATGGGGATCGATGTATTCTCCTCAAACAGCAGTGTTATTTGAGCTAACAGTGTCAGTGGAGAGCTGACAGTCTGCTCTAATGCGGCCGGTTCAGGTTGCAGAGACCAGCAGACAGAGGAGAGGAGAGAGTCCGTTCTCAGCTCATCCTAATGCACTCCTGCATTCAACAGCACTCCAGCAGAGTCTAACTGACAGAGCTGAGGCCCTCTGCGCTCTGTCTGTCTGTCCGTCTGTCCCTCCGTCTGTCCGTCTGTCTGTAAAGAAAAGAAAATACCTTTTGGGTGAGTGTATTTGACCCCTGTTGTGGTAAATATATAAAATAAATATCGCTAAGTTACGAAGTATGCTATCTATCTCAGATGCAGAAAAGCTAGTCCATGCTTGTACTGTATTACGTCTAGGCTGGATTACTGTAACGCTCTGTTTACAAAATGCAGCTGCCAAAGTTCTTACCAGGTCTTGAAAATATGATCATATCCCCCCAATGTTATCCTCCTTATACTGGCTGCCTGTTAAGTTCCATGTTGATTATAAAATATTGATTCTTACATATAAAGCTTTAAATAATCTAGCTGCTGTTGATCCAACCAACCTTCTATCTTGCTACAATCCAACTCGCTCTTAAGTATCTCAAAACTCAGGGCTTCTGGTAGTACCTAGAACAGCAAAGTCTACTAAAGGAGGTCGAGCCTTCTCATGTATGGCTCCTAAGCTCTGGAATAGCCTTCCTGATAATGATGCTCAGACCCAGTCTTTGAGTTCAAAACTAGATCAAAGATTTATCTTTTTAGTAAAGCATACAGTCACTCATATATATATATATATATATATATATATATATATATATATATATATATATATATATATATATATATATATATATATATATATATATATATATATATATATATATATACGGGTTTGTTAGATGTTTTTTATTAAAATGATTTTATTGTTTCTTTATACATATATTTATTATTGTTTCTTTATACACATCTTTATATATATATATATATATATATATATATATTTTTTTTTTTTTTTCATTTATTATTTATTTTTTTAAAACAATCCATCAGTTGGGATTCTCCATATTTGACCCAATACTGGGTTTAAAAAAATAATAACTTAAATGTGATTAAAACAATATTGCAATGGTTTACTTTGTCCATATTTGACTCAACAATGGGTTACAAATATTTTAAATTTAATTAAAAACAAATGGTTAGGCTTGTCCATGTTAAACGCAACATTGGGTTAAAGTTTTGTATTTAGATTTATGATTTATGTTTTTTTTTTTAGATTTATGTTTTTTTAAAACAACCCATACATTTGGATTCTTCATATTTGACCCAACATTTGGTTAAAATGTTGCATTTAAATATGTATGATTTTTAAAACAACTTATTCATTGTGATTCTTCATATTTGACCAAACGTTGGGTTGAAATGTTGCATTTAAATGTGTATATTTTTAAAAACCATCCGTATATTGTAATTCTTCATATTTGACCCAACATTGGGTTAAAATCTTGTATTTAAATTAGCATTTTTTAAAACAACCCATTTGTTGGGATTCTTCATATTTGACCCAAGATTGGGTTAAAACGTTGTATTTGAATATGTATATTTTTAAAAACAACCCAAATGTTGGGATTCTTCGTAATTGACCGAACATTGCGTTAAAATGGGTGAAGCAGTGGCGCAGTAGGTAGTGCTGTGGCCTCACAGCAAGAAGGTCGCTGGTTCAAGCCTCGGCTCAGTTGGCGTTTCTGTGTGGAGTTTGCATGTTCTCCCTGCGTTCGCGTGGGTTTCCTCCGGATGCTCCGGTTTCCCCCACAGTCCAAAGACATGCGGTACAGGTGAATTGGGTAGGCTAATTTGTCCGTAGCGTATGAGTGTGTGTGTGTGGATGTTTTTTCCCATATATGGGTTGCGGCTGGAAGGGCAACCACTGCATAACAACTTGCTGGATAAGTTGGTGGTTCATTCCGCTGTGGCGACCCCGGATTAATAAAGGGACTAAGCCGACAAGAAAATGAATGAATAGCACACGTGCTGCTGCTGATGTGACAATAAAAGTGATTTGATTTGACATTGGGTTTAAAAAATGTAAGATAAAAAATCTGTCTGTCCGTCCAACTGTCGTTCTACTGTTCTATCTATCGTTTTATTTATCTATCTGCTCTGTCAGTCTGTCTGTCATTATATTTGTCTGTTTGTCTACCAAACTCTCGGGTTGTTTCCATGTTTGCACCAATGTTGATTTAAAGCAACCCAGCATTTCTATTGCAGTGCTCTGAGACGCTGAAAGAGTTTCTGTGTTTGTGCGGCGTGCACTAATGGCCTCCAGAGATCTGCTTCTTTGTTACGTGTGAATTTTGAATCATTTCTTCAACACCACCCGGCGGCTTGCTCAAGGACGTCCGGCTATAAATATATCAATCACAGACTCATTAATGAGCCCCAAACACTTCTAAAAGCACCAGCAACACTTTAAAGCTGCCATGTTTGCGTCGCTGATGTTAAGTCCATAAAATGGGCTTTGGGTTATTCTGACAGGCTGCTCTCAAACAGAAACACAAATCTGATATTAATATCTGTGTGATAATGATCTGGCGGTAATTAAATGAGCGTCAGATGTTCACTCGCTAATGAATAAAGCAGACATTCACAGATGAAGAGTGCTTTATTCTGTTTGTTTGGTTTCCTTCAGTCTGATTTTATGCTGGCTCTAACCTTCAGACAACCTTAAAGCAGCATGAGTGCTATCCATCAAGACAAGGTTACAGGAGATCCTGCGTCTCTGTGTGAAACTCGATCAATCAATCAGTCAATCAATCACTGTGAGAACTCTCCTGCTTTCCTCTCACTCATCTGATGCCTTCAGTCTTTCACAGAAGCCTCTCGCTTTCCTCAGTGTTCGTCTATTGCTGTGAGGAAGAGCTGAGTTTCCAGCATCATCACTCCAGCCTTCAGTGCCACTGCTCATTGTTCTGTTGTTCAATCATGCTGTCTATCGATTAATCATTCATCCATCATCGTTCTGTCATCCATCCTTTGTTCTGTCTATTGTTTTATCATCCATCCATCATTTATCATTCTATCATCCCTCCATTCATTTATAGTTCAATCATTCCTTTGTATTATCATCCATCCATTCATTTTATCATCTGTCCATTCCTCTGAATATCCATTGTTCTATCATTCATCCATACGTTGTTGTCTATTATTTTATCATTCATTCATTCATTCATCCATCCATCCATCCATCCATCCATCCATCCATCCATCCATTTATTCATTCATTCATTCATTCATTCATCTATAATTGTACTGTCCATTGTTCTGTCTATTATTTTATCATTCATTCATTCATTCATTCATTCATTCATTCATTCATTCATCTATAATTGTACTGTCCAATGTTCTGTCTATTATTTTATCATCCATCCATCCATCCATCCATCCATTTATTCATTCATTCATTCATTCATTCATTCATTCATCTATAATTGTACTGTCCATTGTTCTGTCTATTATTTTATCATTCATTCATTCATTCATTCATTCATTCATTCATTCATTCATTCATTCATTCATCTATAATTGTACTGTCCATTGTTCTGTCTATTATTTTATCATTCATTCATTCATTCATTCATTCATTCATTCATTCATCTATAATTGTACTGTCCATTGTTCTGTCTATTATTTTATCATTCATTCATTCATTCATTCATTCATTCATTCATTCATTCATTCATTCATTTATTTATTCATTCATTCATCTATAATTGTACTGTCTATTGTTCTGTCTATCATTCATTCATTCATTCATTAATTCATTCATTCATTCATCTATAATTGTACTGTCCATTGTTCTGTCTATTATTTTATCATTCATCCATCCATCCATTCATTCATTCATTCATTCATTCATTCATTCATTCATCTATAATTGTACTGTCCATTGTTCTGCCTAATATTTTATCATTCATTCATTCATTCATCTATAATTGTACTGTCCATTGTTCTGTGTATTATTTTATCACTTATTCATTCATTCATTCATTCATTCATTCATTCATTCATTCATTCATTCATTCATTCATTCATTCATTCATTCATTTATAATTGTACTGTCTATTGTTCTGTCTATTATTTTATCATCCATTCATTCATTCATTCATTCATTCATTCATTCATTCATTCATTCATTCATCCATCTATAATTGTACTGTCCGTTGTTCTGTCTATTATTTTGTCATTCATTCATTCATTCATCTATAATTGTACTGTCCGTTGTTCTGTCATATATACATCCATCCTGCTATCCATAATTCTATTATTGTATCATCTATCCATCTTTCTATCGTCCATCCATCCATTTATCCATCCATCATCCATCAATCCATCCATCATTGTATCAGTTTATTTATGATTCTTATCTATCCATCTATTGCCCTGCCTTCTATTCTTCCATCATCCATCCATTCTTCTGTCTATTGTTGTAGCGCTTTTTCTATTATTGTCATCCATCCAACCATTGTTGTATTGTTAAATCCATTCATCCATTCATTTGTCCATCTATCCGTCCATTCATCCATCCATCCATCCATCCATCCATTTGTCTATCCATTTATAATTCTACCTGTCATTCCTTTATCAGTCCATCTTTCCATCCATACATCCATCTTTCTATCTATTTTTTGTTATTCATCCATCCATCAAACATTGTCATCCATTCATTGTTTTATCTATTGTTTTATTACCTATCCATCCATCCATCCATGCATCCATCCACGCATCCATCCACGCATCCATCCATCCACGCATCCATCCATCCATCCATCCATCCATCCATTTATCATTGCATTATTTTATCATTCTGTCATCCATCCATCATTCTGTCTATCATTCAATCCATCTGTTTATCATCCATCCATCATTGTTTCATTCTATCATCCGTCAGTCATCTATACATCAATCATTGTATCTATTGTTCTATCATCCATCAGTCTATCCATCACTGTATCATTCTATCTATCATTGTTATCCATCTATCCATCCATCCATCCATCCATCCATCCATCCATCCATCCATCCATCCATCCATCCATCCATCCATCCATCCATCCATCCATCCATCCATCCATCCATCCATCCATCCATCCATCCATCCATCCATCCATCCATCCATCCATCCATCCATCCATCCATCCATCCATCCATCCATCCATCCATCCATCCATCCATCCATCCATCCATCCATCCATCCATCCATCCATCCATCCATCCATCCATCCATCCATCCATCCATCCATCCATCCATCCATCCATCCATCCATCCATCCATCCATCCATCCATCCATCCATCCATCCATCCATCCATCCATCCATCCATCCATCCATCCATCCATCCATCCATCCATCCATCCATCCATCCATCCATCCATCCATCCATCCATCCATCCATCCATCCATCCATCCATCCATCCATCCATCCATCCATCCATCCATCCATCCATCCATCCATCCATCCATCCATCCATCCATCCATCCATCCATCCATCCATCCATCCATCCATCCATCCATCCATCCATCCATCCATCCATCCATCCATCTGTGCCTGTTAGTTTTGATAGTGTTCTCTTAATAATGTTGCATCTTTAAGGTCAACTGAAGGAAGTTTCCTCAATAAACACAGATTTAAATCAGATGAAGTCATGAAGCTGAATGAGTTGATTCATCATCAGTATTCCCGACACTCGTCTGCGTCCTCCTTTATTGATCTGGATTGAGTTTGTCTGCTTACAGTCTCTGTCTGTCAGACTGTCTGCTCTGCTCAGCTCGGCTCACTCAAACAAACAGCACAGCCTGTGTTTTTGCCTGTTTCTTTAATTATTTTTGGGAATGACGCAGCACTTCTCAACAGATGGCACACTTGGCTGTGCTCAGACTCTCTGCACGTCAAACGCTTACACTCTTTATTTTCCATACGAGCCCTGTGTGTTTAATTTCTACGATTCTTGACCAGAAGGCCCACAGTGAAGGCTTGCAGCAAGGTTATTTTACAAACACTGAGACTAAAACTATTGGCCTTTGGTAATATTAGCATTCTTGTTACTTTTAATAAAAAATGTAATGTTACAAATAAATGAAATATTAACTAAATGAAACATAAGTCACTGAATATGCTGCATTCAGCTGGTTTCGTTTTAGTTATCTATGAGTTTTTGACTGTTTGGCGCCATCTAGTGTCTGAATAATGCGCAGGTTAGTGTATGCTCCATCAGCTGTTTGTGTTTTTGACTGTTTGTCTCCATCTAGTCTAAATAATGCACAGGTTAGTGTATACTCCATCAGCTGTTTGTGTTTTTGACTGTTTGGCGCCATCTAGTGTCTGAATAATGCGCAGGTTAGTGTATACTCCATCAGCTGTTTGTGTTTTTGACTGTTTGTCTCCATCTAGTGTCTGAATAGTGCACAAGTTAGTGTATACTCCATCAGCTGTTTGTGTTTTTGACTGTTTGGCGCCATCTAGTGTCTGAATAATGCGCAGGTTAGTGTATACTCCATCAGCTGTTTGTGTTTTTGACTGTTTGTCTCCATCTAGTGTCTGAATAGTGCACAAGTTAGTGTATGCTCCATCAGCTGTTTGTGTTTTTGACTGTTTGGCGCCATCTAGTGTCTGAATAATGCGCAGGTTAGTGTATACTCCATCAGCTGTTTGTGTTTTTGACTGTTTGTCTCCATCTAGTGTCTGAATAGTGCACAAGTTAGTGTATGCTCCATCAGCTGTTTGTGTTTTTGACTGTTTGTCTCCATCTAGTGTCTGAATAGTGCACAAGTTAGTGTATACTCCATCAGCTGTTTGTGTTTTTGACTGTTTGGCGCCATCTAGTGTCTGAATAATGCACAGGTTAGTGTATACTCCATCAGCTTTTTGTGTTTTTGACAGTTTGGCACCATCTAGTGTCTGAATAATGCGCAGGTTAGTGTATACTCCATCAGCTGTTTGTGTTTTTGACTGTTTGGCGCCATCTAGTGTCTGAATAATGCACAGGTTAGTGTATACTCCATCAGCTTTTTGTGTTTTTGACAGTTTGGCACCATCTAGTGTCTGATTTAAAACTAGATTATATAAATGTATATTCTCACACAATCAATCAATAGAAAAATAGTATGAAAATAAAAAACTAATTTTAAAATGCTAAACTAAATTAATAGAGTGAGCGTTCTGCAGAGTTCTGTCCTGTATAAGAGTCTGATCCACTGAGTGTTTCTGCAGGTCTTCTGTAAGCTGAGCTTCAGTCGTACAGCACCAAAAACATGAGGCAATGCTGTGAAACAGAGCGTCTTCATCACTCAGAAGAGGAGAGCGTTATTGCTCAGAGCTTTCTCTTTCAGAGCTCACTTCAGTTTCATTTTCTGAAACTCCTCCGGGGAAATAAAAACAGACACAAATGAGTCT
Organism: Danio rerio; assembly: GCF_049306965.1. Classification (NCBI taxonomy): domain Eukaryota; kingdom Metazoa; phylum Chordata; class Actinopteri; order Cypriniformes; family Danionidae; genus Danio; species Danio rerio. The sequence continues at coordinate 1,511,470 of NC_133194.1, read as the reverse complement.
GACATGCTGGGAGAGTGCAGAGATAGTCTGTAAAATCAACACAGAAGAGCTCAAATCTTCTGATCCTGCAGGTTTTGATGTTTCTTTACACTTTTGCACTTGTTGGGCATTAATTAAAAGTTCATTTGTGAACAATATGCTGCCTGATGGAAACTGAGATTGTATATGTGCAACATGATTAAATACAGGTTGTGTTTTTATTTAAATGTATGTAATGCCACAGCCAGAAACCGTTTACAGTCTGAATACTGTCACTTGTTGAATCTGAACTGACAAATAGCTACTGCAAGACCTCCTGCTATGTAAGATATAGTTATTTGATTTTATATAGAATTTTAAATATAATAAAATGTATGTATGTGTATATATATGTGTGTGTGTGTGTGTGTGTGTGTGTGTGTGTGTGTGTGTGTGTGTGTGTGTGTGTAATTATTTAAATATTTTAATTATAATAGACCTAAAAATATATTCAAAATATTCTTGTTTGTAAAAATACATATAATTTTATATACAGTTTTAAATAATGAAATGTAATATGAATACAACCATAAAATATAAATGAAAAAATATAAAAAACATTTCCAGATTTGTTACATATATAATTTTATATACATATTTAAACATAATAACATGTAAATAAATAAATAGCTGTATAAATATTATATAAAAATATTACTAAAATATTTAAATCCATATTTTAATTTTATAGACGTAAAAAAAAAAAAAAAAATATATATATATATATATATATATATATATATATATATATATATATATATATATATATATATATATATATATAAAAGCAATTTCCAGATTTGTAAAATATATATAATTTCTGTACAATTTTAAACATAATATAATAAAATTAAAATTAAATGATTAATACATTTATAAATAAATTTTATTTAAATATATAAATATAATATTTAAATGCATATTGCAACTGTAATAGACATAAAAATATAAATAAAAACGTTTTATCTAGATTTGTAAAAAATTTTATAATTTTATATACAATTTTAATAATAAAATGTAAAAAATAAATAAATAAATATTCAAATATTATATAAATAAATAAATAAAATATATATAATTGCATATTTAAATTAAAATAAACATAAAATATATAAATAAAAATATATAAAAGACATTTCCAGATTTGTACCATACATTTTATTTTATATACAATTTTAACCATAGTAAAATGTAAATAAACAACAAAAAAAAAATTATATATAAATATGTAAATAAAATTATTAAATACATATTTTGATCATAAAAGACATAAAAATATAATTAAAATATAAAAGAGATTTCCAGATTTGTAAAACAAAAGATCAAATTTTCTATACAATTTTAAATAAAATAAATAAAAATAATTAATAAATATATGAATAAAGTATATGAATAAAACATTTAAATACATATTTTAATTATAATAGATACAAAATATTTAATTAAAAAGTA
>NC_133194.1:1480000-1505000 GCF_049306965.1 Danio rerio | reverse complement strand
CACATTGGGGCTTCAGGCTGATTTGTTATGCAGCCGCTTCAGGCTAATTGTGAAGTCTTATTCAGAGCGGCAAGCAGCCAACCAGAAAACAGAGACTGATTTCAGCCAATCAGGAGACAGTGGCTGATTTCAGCCAATCAGGAGGCGGAGGCTGATTTGAGCTGATCTGGAGAGCAGGAGGAGAGTGTGGGTTCGCTCCGTCAGCCTGCAGACCTCCAGGGGAAACACAGCTCAAATCAGCATCTCCTGCACACACCAGCACTGCACCTCTCACAAACTGGGTCAACACACACACTCATGCATTCACACTCATGCATGCACACACATCTACTCTTACACTTATGCGTACACATGCTAACATATACAAATACAAACACACACTCATAAACATACACACACACACACACACACACACACACTTACTAACACTCATATGCACAAAGAGAGACTCATTCACGCTCATGTATGAACACACATTCATACATCCACTCTTACTCTCTCTCTCTCACACACACACAAACACACACACACACACACACACACACACACACACACACACACACACACACACACATACTTTTATATTGTACGTGTATGGACTCATGCATGCACACACATTCACACATCTCCTCTTACTCACTCACACACACACACACACACACACACACACACACACACACACACACACACACACACACACACACACACTCAGGATGAGGCTTTTCTTGTGCTTTTGGAAATATTAGTCCAGCTCCTGCACTTGCCCTTTGTAAAGTGGCTGCTCTGTCAGATGTGTGTGAGTAACGGCCTGTTAAAGGTTGATTCAATCACGTTTATGAAATGTTAAGTGCTGTGTGTGTGTTTGTGTGTGTGTGTGTGTGTGTGGTGGAGAAGAGCTGTAGTAAATGAACACCTCTGGATGTTTACTGTGAGGTTCGATGACTCTGAATTGATCTATTTTGATGATGTTTTTGACAGAATTCAGAATGCTCTGTATAATATACAGAGCAGTGTTCACTAAAAACAGTCTGTCTTTATGTTTAATAAATAAATAGATTAATAACAGGTGCTTGGGAAAAGTAATATTTGACAATATTAAGTTTTTTTAAGTTACTTTTTAAGAAGAGTAATGTGAAATATGTGTTATGCCTTATTGGGTGAAAAAAAGTATAGATTAGCATTTTAAGCTTATCTTTATGTTTAAAAATATAGATAAATAAATAAATAAATAAATAAATAAATAAATAAATAAATAAATAAATAAATAAATAAATAAATAAATAAATAAATAAATGTATTTTGCAGTGTTGTTATCCAGTAATAGTAATATTGGATACTGGATAGTTTTAGGCTTATCTTTGATTAAAATATTTAAAAATATATATTAATTAATTAATTATAATCAATAAATAAAGCATCAGTGTTGGGGAAAATTAAATATTACAAATTTTAAATCATTAAATTAATTAATTATTGATTTTAAAATTAAAAATGAATAAATAGAATCAGTGTTGAGGAAAAATATATATTACAATTTTCAGATCATTAAATAAATTAGTTCATTATTGCATTTAAATGAATAAAAATAGTTATGTGTTTTGCAGTGTTAGATAAAAAATGAATATATTACCATTTTAAGCCTGTCTTTGTTCATTAAACATATTACATAAATATTAAATAAATAAATAAGTAAATAAGTAAATAAATAAATAAATAAATAAATAAATAAATAAATAAATAAATAAATAAATAAATAAATAAATAAATAAATAAATTAAAATAAATAAACAGCATCAGTGTTGGGGAAAATTATTACAATTTTTAAATGAATGTAAAGTAAATAAGTGAATAAATAGGTGAATAAAAATAATTAAATATAGAAACTAATAAACAAACAAATAAATAAATGAAATAAATAAATAAAAATAAATAAGTTAGTAATGTGTTTTGAAGTGTTGAGTAAAAAAAGAGTAATATATTACAATTTTAAGCCTACTTTTATGTTTAAAAAATATACAAAAATAAATAAATAAATTAATTAATAAAAATAACATCAGTGCTGGGGAAAATTATAAATTACAATTTTCAAAAAAATAAATAAATAAAAATAACATCAGTGCGGGGGAAAATTATATATTACAATTTTTAAATAAATAGATTAATAATAATTAAATAAATTAATAAATAAATAGCATCAGTGTTGGGGAAAATCATATATTACATATTTTTAATAAATAAATAAAACAATAAATAAATAAATAAACATCATAATAATGTGTTGTGCAGTGTTGGGTAAAAAAGTTATATATTACTATTTAGCCTACTTTTATGGTTAAAAATATATATAAAAAATATAAATTAATTAATTAAAATAGCATCATTGCTGGAAAACTTTCTATATTGCCGTTTTAAATAAAAGTTATAATTATAAATAATGATTATAATCATTATTATGTGTTTTGCTGTGTGAGGGTAAAAAAGTAATATATTAACATTTTAAGCCTGTCTAACTCTTTTAAAAAAAATGCAGAAAATAACAGAACTCACACTCCTACATTACTCTCCTTAAAAAGTAACTTCAGTAGCACATTCAGTTACTTATTCTCAACGTGACTTAAGACACTAATATATTAGTCTTTTCTCCACTCTGACCATGAGAAGGACATTAACAGTTGTGCTTTTGCAACATTACTCACAGCACGAGTCCGTCTGTAGTCAGTCCGCTCTCTCTCGGCAGGAAGTGTGAAAGACCTACTTCCTCTCCAGGCAGGAAGCAGCAGCGCAGGTCAGGCTCTGCAGGAGCTTTTTTTTATTTCGCTCTTACGTCAAGAGTCCTGGCAGATCCGCAGTGGCCTGTCCCGCTCGCACCTGTCTCCCGTTCAAGAGCAGATTCTGCTGATGCGGCCGCTCCGCTCCGCTCGCAGCACAATTAGATGTTTCCTCAGGAGAGCGGATCCGATAATGATCCGCGAGCGCTGCAGAACCGCAGTGTGAAGCTCAGTGGGAGAAACACACGGAAATCACACACAGCTTGTGACGAGCACGTTTCAAATAGAGCGCAACAGCTGGGTTCCTGAAGTAAGAGCTCATTCATTTTCCACATAGCGGGGTTTAACAGTAACTAATAAACCTGTTGAGAGCTCTGAGGATGTTAATCTGTCGTATGTTCTGTCACTTCACATTAATTCAACTCCTTTCTAAAACAATCAAGAATTAAATTGAAGCATTAAGCTAAAATCATGCAGAAAAACTACATTACCCATGATGCTCCACAGGAATCTCCCCAATCAGAGAGTTGCAGCTAGGAAAATGAGCTAAACTAGATCTTTAGCTCCGCCCACTCTTATAAAATCCAATTTTGTGTGTGCGTATAATATATATATATATGCTCTACTGGGATTTTTACACACAACCATCTCTAGGCTTTACAGAGAATGTTCTGAAAATGGGCACACTTGTGGTCCATTAGTACCAATTGAGCATGGTGTCAACGCCACAGCCTACCTGAGTATTGTTGCTGACCATGTCCATCCCTTTATGAGCACAGTGTCTCCATCTTCTGATGGCAGCAGGATAACGCAGCATGTCATAAAGCGTGAATCATCTCAGACTGGTTTCTTGAACATGACGATGAGTTCACTGTACTCAAATGTCCTCCACAGTCACCAGAGCTCAATCCAATAGAGCAGCTTTGGGATGTGGTGGAACGGGAGATTGGCATCATGGATGTGCAGCTGACAAATCTGCAGCAACTGTGTGATGCTATCATGTCAATATGGAGCAAAATCTCTGAGGAATATTTCCAGTAGCTTGTTGAATCTACGCCACGAAGGATTAATGCAGTTTAAAGGCAAAAACGTGGTCCAACCCGGTACTAGTAAGGTGTACCTAATAAAGTGGCCAGATAGTGTATATATGTATGTATGTGTGTGTGTGTGTGTATATGTTTTTTTTTTTTATCAATTTTTCATTATAGTGAGGGTTTTACAGTAACTAATAACCTGTTGAGAGCTCTGAGGATGTTAAACCTTTATATGATCTGTCACTTAACATTAATTCAACTCGTTTCAAAAACAATCAAGTATTAAATTAAGTAATAAGCTGAATTTATGCTGATAACTACATTACCCATGATGCTCTACAGGAAACTCCCCAATCAGAGAGTTGCAGCAAGGAAAGTGGGCAAAGAGATCTCTAGCTCCGCCCACTCACTTAAAGCGCCCAAAATTTGAATTAAGCTGAACTTAAGTGAACATTTTGTGTGTGCGTAAGCTTATTAATAACTTATGAGTATGTTTTGGGCAAAAATACATTGTATGAGTCGAAATAATATATATTTTTAAAATCTATTTGTATTAATAATAAGTAGACATCATCCTCCATGAAAACATTTAGTAAATTTCCTACTGTAAATATATCAAAATGTAATTTTTGATTGGTAACGCGCATTGCTAAAAACATCATTTAAAGAGAGATATTTAATTTTTTTGAACCCTCAGATTGCACAGATTACTGTATATTCAGTTAATTCAGAAGGTGTATAAATGTCAATTTTAAAAAACTACCCTTATGACTTTTGTGTACCAGGGTTACATTTTTGGTGTGAATGGCCCATCTATATATATATATATATATATATATATATATATATATATATATATATATATATATATATATATATATATATATATATATATATATATATATATATATAATAAATAATAAATAATATAATATAATAATTGTATGTGTGTGTGTATATATATATATATATATATATATATATATATATATATATATATATATATATATATATATATGTATATATATATATGTATATATGTATATATATATATATGTATATATGTATATATATATATATATATGTATATATATATATATATATATATATATATATATATATATATATATATATATATATATATATATATGTATATATATATATATATATATGTATGTATATGTATATATATATATATATATATATATATATATATATATATATATATATTTTTTTTTTTTTTTTTTTTTTTTTTCTAATAGAGGGCATCAGATGTTTTCGTACACATACATATTTAATTTTATATAAAAAGCTGGAGAATGGAATAAAGTCTTTTGAGTGGCCTAGTCAAAGTCCTGACCTGAATCCAATTGAGATGCTGTGGCATGACCTTAAAAAGGCGAATAAAGATAAACGCACGTAAACATTCAACTTTATATGAAAGGCAGGAGGATAGAATGAAGTCTTTGGAGTGGCCTAGTCAAAGCCCTGACCTGAATTTAATTGAGATGCTGTGGCATGACCTCAAAAAAGCGAATAAAATTAAGTGCACTTAAATACTCGACTTTATATAAAAAGCAGGAGAATGGAATGAAGCGTTTGGAGTTTTTTTTTTTCTAATAGAGGGCATCAGATGTTTTCGTAGGTCCTGTTGTGTTGAAACAGATCCACCATATATAATCTAAACATCAGAGCGTCTCAACAACAGCAGCATCTCAAACTCTTGCTCTTATTAGATTTTATTTTGGGTTCCCCCACGCTACACATGTACAAATGATAATAGAAATGTTGAAATTCCGGTGAAATCCGCTGCTGTGACCTAATCAAAACAGCAGATATTTTTACTCTGGGTTGTTTCGCGAAGGCAGGCGTGAGTGTGTGTGTGTGTGTGTGTGTGTGTGTGTGTGTGTGTGTGTGTGTGTGTGTGTGTGTGTGTGTGTGTGTGTGTGTGTGTGTGTGTGTGTGTGTGTGTGTGTGTGTGTGTGTGTGTGTGTGTTTCAGAAAGGTCAGTGTTATGCAATACAGTCTCCGCAGCCAGATTTTGACCACAGCATGAAGTCTGGGCCAATTTGCAGATTATTTTGACTAAGAGGACTTAAAGAAGAGCCTGGCTGTCATGTATAATGACTTTTTTCTTTTGCATGCTGTCAAGCCATGTTTGTTTGAAAGCACGTCGTTTCAAAGCTGCTTTACTTATTCATAATGTATTAATATCTCCATGCCTTAGTTACATTTAGCAGATTAGAGATGAATGACATTATCAAGCAGCTGAGATGTGTGTACCGAATTAAGTTAAAGTCCATATGGAATCAAAGCGTAAAGTATTTTTTGCTAGTGTGCATCAGTGTGTTTTTTTAGTCATCTTTAATTAAAATATGATCATCTGCTTCCGCTCTCTAATGACATTTCTCTGTTGATGATTATTTGAAAAATGAAGTTGAGATTTGTCCTATGTGAGTGTAATGTATGTAGACAAAATTAAATCCACATAAATATTCAACTTTATATAAAAACCTGGAACATGGAATGAAGTCTTTGGAGTGGCCTAGTCAAAGTCCTGACCTGAATTCAATTGAGATGCTGTGGCATGACCTTAAAAAGGCGAATAAAGATAAACGCACATAAATAATCAACTTAATATAAAACCTAGAGGATGGATGAAGTCTTTAGAGTGGCCTAATCAAAGTCCTGACCTGAATCCAATTGAGATCCTGTGGCATTACCTTAAAAAAAAAACTTATAAAATGAAATGCACATGAATGTTCAACTTTATATAAAAACCTGGAGGATGGAATTTAGTCTTTGGAGTGGCCTAGTCAAAGTCCTGACCTAAATTCAATTGAGATACTAAAGCATTACCTTAAAAAGGTGAATAAAATTTAATGCACTTATATAATTAACTTTACAAAAACAGCAGGAGGATGAATTGAAGTCTTTGGAGTGGCCTAGTCAATGTCCTGACCTGAATTCAATTGAGATGCTGTGGCATGACCTTAAATAGGCGAATAAAGATAAACGCACATAAATAATCAACTTAAAATAAAATCTAGAGGATGGAATAAAGTCTTTGGAGTGGCCTAGTCAAAGTCCTGACCTGAATCCAATTGAGATGCTGTGGCATTACCTTAAAAAAAAACTAATAAAATTAAATGCACATGAATATTCAACTTTATATAAAAAACTGGAGGATGGAATTTAGTCTTTGGAGTGGCCTAGTCAAAGTCCTGACCTAAATTCAATTGAGATGCTGTGGCATTACCTCAAAAAAGCAAATAAAATTAAGCACACTTAAATACTCGACTTTATAAAAAAAGCTGGTGAATGGAATAAAGTCTTTGGAGTGGCCTAGTCAAAGTCCTGACCTAAATCCAATGCAGATATTGTGGCATTATTTTAAAAAGGCAAATAAAATTAAACACACATAAATATTTAACTTTATATAAAAACCTGGAGGATGGAATGAAGTCTTTGGAGTGGCCTAGTCAATGTCCTGACCTGAATCCAATGGAAATGTTGTGGCATGACCTCAAAAAGTTGAATAAAGATAAACGCACATAAATATTCCACTCAATATTAAAACCTGGAGGATGGAATTAAGTCTTTGCAGTGGCCTAGTCAGAGTCCTGACCTGAATCCAATTGAGATGCTGTGGCATGACCTTAAAAAAACTAATAAAATTAAATTCACATAAATTTTCAACTTTACATAAAAAACTAGAGGAAGGAATTAAGTCTTTGGAGTGGCCTAGTCAAAGTCCTGACCTGAATCCAATTGAGATGTTGTAGCATGACCTTAAAAGACAACGTTAAACGCACTCAAATATTCAACTTTATAGATGCTAATTGACCAACCATGTTTTCTTTTATTTGTAGGGTAGGGCCTGGTCTACATATGTTACATTTTAAACAGATGCATATGATTATGACATTGAGAATAAGGGCCTTAAAAAGGCTAAATGGTTGTAAAAAACCTGCATACATCACCAAAGACAAGTCATTATCAGCAGAAAATGAATAATAAACAGTTCAAAATGCATGAAAGGGTGGAAAGTTCATAATATGATCTAAAATAAGCATTTAGTAATTAAATAGATGAAACTTTTGATGACAATAGATGAAAATGTAAACATTCTGGCATATATTGAAGTTAAAAACCTTACAGAATGATCAAAAAAGAATAGGTTATCCAAAAATAAAACACCAAAGGAAAATTCCAGAAAGAGACCACGATGAAAGAATCACATAAGCATCCACATGACCTCATGCTTGCATTCTGAGTCTAATATTGAGCGGACCGACTGATCCCATGCGATGTAAACTCCAGCAGTGTTATGGGTTGAGTGTAAGCCGAGTGATTCACGTGTGCTGGGTTTGGAGGTTGTGAACAGACACAGGGAAAGTCACAGAGGTATTACTCAACACGCGGAGGGCTGTGTGTCATCCTGGAGAGATGCTGGAGACCGCAGGGTTTCTGATGCTCCTTCAGCCTTTTGTCTGCTAATGTTCATGAGTCATTCTGGTGGAGCAACACACACACACACACACACACACACACACACACACACACACACACACACGCATACAGATATGCACATTCACACACACATGCACTTGTATACATGGTTTACAGGGACACACCATAGGCATAATGTATTTTACACAGTAAAAACTGCTTATTATATGGCCCTACCCCATAAACCCAACCCTTTACTGTGACAAATTCAAGCATTTTAAATTGTGTCCCTGCAAACCACCTTAAAAAAGGACTTGTAAACCCCATAAGCCTGTACACACACACTTGTACAGCAATCTTTATGGGGACTTCCAGCAGACATACTCATTTTATACTGTATAAACTGTATATTCTGTCCTCTTCCCCCAACAATCAGCATTTTTACATTTTAATGCTTCATTCTGTGTGATTCATGAGCCGTTTTACTTATGAGGACCTAAAAATGTCCCCACAAGGTCAAAATGTAATGGCATTTCTATAATTCTGGGGACCAAATGAAGAATACAAGGCACACAAACCTGTAAACAACCTTAATAGAGTACAATTCATATCCATGTCATTATACAACCTTGTGTCCCTGTAAACCACATATGACTGTACACATACTTGTACAGCTATCTTTATAGGGATTTCCAATAGAAGGAATGATATTTTTTAGACAGTACAAACTGTTTATTCTGTCCTCTTTCCCCAACAATCGGCTTTTTTTCAACTTCAAAATAGTTAATTATGTGTGTTCATGAGCAGATTTCCTTAAGGAAACCAAAAAATGACCCCACAAGGTCAAAATGTAATGATATTGCTATAAATCTTGGGACCAAATATTGACTGCAAGGCATACACACACACACACAAACACACACACACACACACACACACACACACACACACACACACACACACACACACATGTGAACCACCTTAATAGAGTACAACTAAGTCATATCCATGTCATTACACAGCTTTGTGTCCCTGTAAACCACATATCACTGTACGCATAGACTTTATGGGGACTTCCAATAGACATACTTATTCTTTTCTGTACAAACACACACACACACACACACACACACACACACACACATATATATATATATATATATATATATATATATATATATATATATATATATATATATATATATATATATAAATATATATATATATATATGTATATATATATATATATAAATATATATATATATATATGTATATATATATATATATATATATATATATATATATATATATATATATATATATATATATATATATATATGTATATATATATATATATATATATATATATATATATATATATATATACCCAAATAAGCATTTTTACATATTCAGTACTTCATTCTTAGTGATTTATGAGACATTTTCCTTATGGGGACCAAAAACAAGAAATAAAAATGTCCCCACAAGGTGGGGGACCAAATAAAGAGTACAAGGCACACACACTTGTGCAGCCATTTCAATGGTAGACTCAGTAGACTCCTTCCCCCAACAATCCAAAACAATTTCCTTATGGGGACCAAATAATGTCCCCACAAGGTCAGAATTTAATGTTATTACTGTAATTCTGGGGACCAAATGAAGATTATAAGACCCCCCCACCAACCCCCAGAAAAAAACACACACACACACACACACACACACAGATCTGCATCAATAACACCTTCAATTAAAGTCAACAGAAACTCATTTGAGCTGGTATCGCATGCTCCTGATGCTCTTGTGAATCATTCAGAATGCAATAACCCGCTCCACTTTTCTGAACCACCTGTCTGCTGCAGGATGACATCACCAGCCGGTTTCCATCATCTTGTGTTAATGCACATTTTGAAGTATCAAAAAACTTTGATGCAACCTAAAATGATTTTAATTCAGCATGAAATCAAACTCAGCTCACTTTCTTAAAGACACAGTGCACCTAAAAATGAAATCCTCATCCGCAGGTCCTCCAAGATTGTGTTTTTTCAGCAGTAAAACATTTAACAAGGTCTTTTTTTATCTGAAAAATGGGGACTTTGGTGATTTTTATAATCCCTTTTCTTTTAGTAAAACAAAACCAACTAATTTAACCCCATGGTTCTTCATAGTATGTTAGGACAATATGCAAGAAACTAAACATAATTACTTGGTAACACTATTAATGTTAGTTCATATATTTACAAGCAATTAGTAATACATTTATTACAGTATTTATTCATCTTTGATAACGTTAGTTAATGTTATTCAAGTTAAATGACGTTAGTGCATAGTAACTCGCAGTGCATTAACTAATATTAACAAGTACACATGTGGATCTTAATAATGCATTAGTTACTGTTGAACTCTGATTAATAAATGCTTTGCAAGATTATTCATACTTAATGTTCGTAAATACCTGAACTAATGAATCACTATTCTAAAGTGTTGCCAGTTACTTAAATCCACAAGTTCAGCAAATGAGCATCTTTACAAAACAAATCTGATCCATGTGCATCTACTGCATGTGTATTGTGACGTAAAACCTTAGAATCTGTGAAGTCGATTGACAATTCCAAAAATGTTGATGAACAAATATTGATGAACAATACGACACACAGATTCATCTCACGCTATCCATGCCCTGCACACGTCATTATAATCAACAGGAGATTCACACTCTATGAGGCAAAACTCATTTGTCAATGTTGTGGATCGCAGGTAATAATATTTAACCTCAAATGACGTATCATCATGAGTCATGGGTATTAACTTTGTTGTATTTGTTTGTGTATTTAATATCTAAATTAACCACCAAGAACCTCCATTTCTGCTTTAAATCTGTTTAAATGGTCTATTGAAGAACGAAAAATGTTATAATCTGAGTCATTTAACAGCAAACGTTAAATTTTTTTCATCAATGCACAGTATTCATTCATTCATTCATTTTCTTTTCAGCTTAGTCTCTTTATTAATCTGGGGTCGCCACAGTGGAATGAACCGCCAACTTATCCAGCACATGTTTCAGGCAGCGGATGCCCTTCCAGCTCTGGGAAACATCCACATACGTTCATTCACACACATATTTAGCCTGTATCCAGTTCTCCTGTACCGCATGTCTTTGGACTGTGGGGGAAACCCACGCGAACGCAGGGAGAACATGCAAACTCCACACAGAAATGCCAACTGACCCAGCCAAGGCTCGAATCAGCGACCTTCTTGCAGTGAGCCGACAGCACTACCTACTACTCCACTGCGCAGTATTCTAATATAAAAGTACGTCTCTTTTTTTTTTGTATTGACCATTCATGTATTTTCATATCTTTCCCTCCTGTATCTTAACCATGTTGATAAACTCATCACGATCCTTTAATTTTAGATCAATAAAACTCGTCCTGCATCCTTTCTCTGTAGAATATTTAAATTCTTTTTCAAATATCTCCCAAGTGCAGTTTTTTTAAAACATTTTTTAACATAATAACTTTAATAACTAATTTATTTATTTATTTGCCATGATGAGTTTGCATAATAGTTTACTAGTTATTTTGCAAGACACAAGTATCAGCTTAAAATGCAGTTTAAAGGCTTACCTTAGTAAATTAGGTTAACTAGGCAAGTCATTGGAGAATGAAATAATTTCTTTAAGGGTGCTAATAATATTGACCTTAAAAAAAAATTAATAAATAAATCAATAAATTAGGCGACGCAGTGGCGCAGTAGGTAGTGCTGTCGCCTCATAGCAAGAAGGTCGCTGGTTTGAGCCTCGGCTGGCTCAGTTGACATTTCTGTGTGGAGTTTGCATGTTCTCCCTGCGTTCGCATGGGTTTCCTCCGGTTGCTCCGGTTTCCCCCACAGTCCAGACACATGCGGTACAGGTGAATTGGGTAGGCTAAATTGTCCGTAGTGTATGAGTGTGAATGAGTGTGTGTGGATGTTTCCCAGAGATGGGTTGCGGGCTTGCGGGCATCCGCTGCGTAAAAAACATGCTGGATAAGTTGGCGGTTCATTCCACTGTGGCGACCCCAGATTAATAAAAGGACTAAGCCGACAAGAAAATGAATGAATGAATCAATAAATTAATCAATCAATTCAGCAAAATTAACAGAAATAAGTTTTTAGAAGAAAAACTACTACAGCAAACACTGCTGAAAATTTCCTTGCTCTATTAAAAATTCATTTTCTTTTTTTGGCTTAGTCCATTTAGTACTTAAGGGTGGCCACAGCGGAATGAACCGCCAACTCAACCAGCAAATGTTTTACCCTTCTAGTCGCAACCCATCTATTAAACATCACTTGGGAAAAAAAAAATAATAAAATGTTTGAATAGTTTTGCCTTAGGCATCACGATGGCGCAGTGGGTAGCACAATCACCTCGCAGCACGAAGGTTGCTGGTTTGACCCCACGTTGGATTGGGTCTCCACTGGGTGCTCTGGTTTCCCCTACAGTCTAAACACATTTGCTACAGGGGAATTGGGTAAGCTAAATTGTCCATAGCATGTGTGTGTGTGTATGGATGTGGCCCAGTGATGGGAAGTGTGGTGAATCGTAAGTTGGTGGTTCATTCCGCTGTGTCGACCCCGGATTGATAAAGGGACTAAGCCCAAAACGAATGAATGAATGATTATTGCCTTAAACTGCATCAGACTATAGACGTAAAGTAGGGTCTCATTTACTGTTAAGTTTAATCAAAGTGGCGGTCCAGAAAGTTGCACGACTTCTCACCAATTTGACCTCGAAGAGGAATTCAGCGAATTCAGATCAGATTGAATGATGTTTCTCTTTGCATGCTTTGAGCAGTGGACACGAGTCCGGTGTTTATATGTAAAAGCAGAGGCTCCATTAATGAATCTGCTGTTCAGTCTCAGTCAGCAGGAGCCACTCTGAAGCGCTTTTGATAAGGACTCTGCTGGGATCTGGAGAAAGCTGACAGCCAAATTCCTTCATGTCTCAAGGTTACCGCTGCAAAACTGCATTAAACTCTACTGTAAGCACCATAACGCAACTGCTAAAGCATATGGGGATCCTTCCGGAAAGGATGGGATCCTTCTCTTTGATCGTATGCTCGCTTTTTTTTTCCTCTCTCAAGAGCTCCTTGTGAACACAATGCGGATGAAATTCAATCATGTGTAACAAAGGCGTCAGTCAAGGATTTAATTGAGATGAAAGCATGCTTTGAATCCTGCGGAAGGAAAAACCGGAGTGGCTTTCTGACACATCATGCACCACAAACGTCGCGTCACCGGGCTGACGTCACAGCACACTTTCTGGAGCCTCTGAGTCAGCAGGTTTGAGCTCAAACAAACAGGACCACAAACACGCAGGTACTTATTGGTTCTTTATTATGAAGTGAGAAAATGCCCGGTGTGGTTTTTTTTTCTTTTTCGCTTTTGTGCTTTACATTGTTCAAATGCTGGGGGGAAAAAACCCAGGGAAGAGAAGTCCAGAAATAAGTTCATTTGATTCTTTACACAGCTTGTAGAAATATTCAGTTCCAAAGGATTATTTACAAGGCGTCTTGCATTAAACAGTTTGTTCTCCTTGTCCGTGATATACAAAAACAGAGGTTCGACTAATACAAGGCCTGTCTACCTGAATTGCTAAGGTTTTGTGCTACTATTTACTTTGTTGTCGTCGTTTCAAAAAAGAAGTGCTTTTCAAAGATCGGTCTGCTGTCCGTGTTGCAGCAGCACGTGTGATCTCCTACAACAGCGTTTGCACAGTCGCAAATGATCCAGAGCCATCCTACTTTCTAAAAACTACGTTATTAAATAAGAGGCAGGCAGTGCATAACCACTTACAAAAGGACCCTACCCCCATCGCTCCCCCCACCCCATCCCGTGGAAGTATCCGCTAATACTACTCTGGCATTTCCCTGATATTTAACTTCTGAATGACTACTGATAGTATTGGATAAAATCGTGATTAAAAAGGCTATAGTTATTACTCGCTTTAGCTTTTAAAAATACCATGCATTATTGCTCTATTCTTCATCATGACTCCCCAGAAATATTGCCGACGGATGCTATCTAGGTTTTGGCAGAAATATCCAAAGCTTCATAAAATTGGCATAGATTCCATTAGTAGTAGTAGTAGTAGTAGTACTTTTTCTTTCTTTTTTTTTTTTTTTGCATGCAACAAATTTCTAATAATAAAGTGGCAACCAAAAAAATAAGATATTCAGAAAGTGGCAAATGCTTTGGCATATTGATGACGAAGGCTTGGCAACTGAAGGACAAATTAAAGTGCAAACTTACACAGTTTGTAGGAAACAAATAAACAAATAAATAGATAAATAAATAAGTCAATGAATAAATAGTTTTACCTCGATGCTGAACACTTTTGTGGCCACTGGCAGCAGTACAATATTATCCAATACTTAGAAAAGGTTTGACCTTTCGAGAGAAACACAGACATTTTCAATGTCCTCTGAGTTTTGGGGTGAATGAACAGCGAGTACAGAAAGAAGTTAAGGTACATGCGATTAATCCTCTGTGTTTTCTTCACACTTCCATGGGGCTCAGGGGAGCGAAGGCTCCCTTGAAGCAGGCCGACTCGTAGTGCTTGTTCAGGTAGGACTTCAGAGCGAAGGTCTTGTTGCATCTCTTGCACTTGTAGTGCTTAAAGGCCGAGTGTGTCTGCATGTGCGCCCGCAGGTTGGAGCGGTCAGCGAAGGCCTTCCCGCAGTGTGCGCACCCGAAGGGCTTCTCGCCAGTGTGCGAGCGCATGTGTCCCTGTAAAAGCCACGGCCTGCTGAAGGCCTTCCCGCATATGTCGCACTTGTGCTTGAGGTCGTGGGTCAACAGATGCATGGCCATGGCCGGCATGGAGACGTAAACCTTCCCGCAGGTCGGGCACTTCTTGGCCATTTTGCTGTCCAGGCTGCGGTGCGTCTGCTTGTGTCTGCTCAGGTTGGACGACGTGGCGTAGGTCTTTCCGCACTCGTTACACGTGTGCCTCTGGAGGGTCCTAGGGCTGCTGATGGCTTTTCTCCGTGAGCGTCCATCCGTGATGAAGAAGGCGTCCACCGTGTACCCCTCGCTGACCGCCGTGTCTCCGTTGATGTAGCCTGACGAGATCTCCGACTGCGGGCTGTCCGGTTGATCCGAGTCCGGCGCTCCGTAATCGCTGTGGATGCTGTCGTAGATGGGTCCCGGGGAGGGCACTTTGATGCCGCTGTCGCTCTCTCCATCATACGGAGCCGGGGTCATGTAGTCACTGATGTAGGCTTGGGAAAAAAAAAAACACAAAGCCACAGTTATTTATTAATTTCTGCAAGAAATCAACAGCTTTCTCCATTTCAATTAGTGCTTGGCTTTGGTATTGTGCAGGAATTAGGTCGAAATGACTCCCCAAAATAAGACGGCATGCATGAATATTCTATAAACGGCAGCTTATGCAAGCGCGCGCGGGTTATGTAGAGCGTGAATAATGACGTGAAACATGATCAAGCGTTGCGTTAATGCACAGCGCGCGTGGATAATTCCGATAACTCTCGGTGCGAACGTCAAGTACTTGTTGCTAGCGCTGCGTTTTTCTACAGCAAACGCGCCTTAAAGCGAGTCGAATGCGTGCTCGGAGGAGCGCAACACCTGAAATGTGCCGACTCGACAGAAACGCAGTGTGACCGCGGGTCAGCGCCGAGGTTACGATTAAAGCCATCAGGCGTCAATAAGCATGCACATGCCCTTGCGTTTAAAGCGGTGTGAAATAATTACCTTTCTCGTGAAAGCGCAGGCTGATGTCTGCCCTGGATCTGCCATAGGAGCTCTCAAGATCAGAGGATGAGAAATCATCAAGCTTCACCTTTTTGACCAGGAAAGACCTTGGCATGTTTTACGCTGAAGGAGAAAACACTCGTCCGCCGGTCGAATCGTTTCCTCATGCAAGTGCAACGCTGGAGAACAAAAACGTCTCTCTTATTTATTTATTTTTATTTGCTTCTTTTAGTGTCGTTCCTCTCCTCGGTAATGCCGAGATTCAGATGCCAGCGCAGGGTATCGGCAGACCCTGAATGCGTGTGTGTGTTGATGCAGCGCGACGCCGCGATGCTCTCGGCAGAAATGCAACTTCAGCACTGGACAGCTCCCGTTTGCGGCGGCGCGCGTTCAGCACTGGACAGCTTCGCTCCGCTGTGCGCGCGCGCTCTCTCTCTCTCTCCCCTCTCTCTCTTTCTTTAGTTCCTCCGAGACCCTCACCACGGTTTTATCTTCCAGGTACGGGCGTTAAGTTTAAACTAACTAGTCCTCTAGTTTCCGATCTGCTTCTGCACCCCTAAAGACACAGAAAGGACAGTGAAACCGCTGAGTGCACGTCGCTCGCTCGCTTTATCTCCCAGCTGTTCCGTCTGAAGGCGTCGGGCTTTCTGAAGTCTGTTGATCAGCTGTTGGGATTTATATGGCTGCGATCAGGTGGGAAATGAAGATGGAAGTACTTAATTTAATCCATAAAAAATCTCCCGGGACCAACATTGAACTGGATGGCTTAATGCCGTTGTTTGACGTCCACGCCTTCGCCGGAAATTTCACCAAAGCCCGAGACAAGAGCCACACAGGGGTTTATATATATATATATATATATATATATATATATATATATATATATATATATATATATATTCCGTGCATTTTTCATGTAATAATCAAATGTGTGTTCGTTTTTATTTATAAGACTATTTATTTTTTATATAAATAACAAACTAATTTAGATGATAACAAAGATGATTTTTGGATAAAAAGAAAAGTGTGCTTTGCTTGAGATTTGCAACATGTACATGTCGCTCTCGCCACGTTAAAAATCTGCCCTCCCGCGCCGCGCGTTCGCGCACCGCTTTTGACGCAAACCACTACATCAACTACTGGCAGTGGCCTCAGGCTTTCAGGTCATTCTTTTACATCACGGTCTATAAACCAATGGCTTTCTTTTCATGCAAATCACACGAATTGGGCACCAGAAGGTCCGTTTCCTCAATGATTCCAGTAGGAGCCATATGTCCGCAATTAACGCAGATCCTGAAGCTGTAGTACACACTGTTGTCTGACATCGTGTTCTCATTGTTCACTCCTTCAATGGGACGAATAAGGACGTCCCGCAGTAGGATTGTCGTTTTCCCAAACATTCAGACTCGGGGAGATGGCGTTCTCCTTGCTTTGGTGCCTGTTGAGACTAGAGTCATTATTTCTCGTGCGTTTTCTCATTTAATCCTTTCGGCAAGTTTGATGCTCTCTCTGTGTTCTCCGGTTTGATAGATGATCTTTAAAGTACATGTCTGGGAGAGAGAAAACATTCTGTCAAATAGAGAGTTAATTGCACGGTGCCATTTAGAATAAATGAATAAACTTGAATGCATATATATGCCAGAAGGCGATGAGAGTGGGCGAGTTTAATGTAACACTATACAGTCTTGTACCTTTGGTAATTTCCTAAACCTTTATTTTTAAAAATCCACTAAAGTGCACAGTGGTTAAGAAATGGAAAGAAAGATAATTTATACTGATATCATTTATACTGATATCATTTATACTGATATTTAACAAATCAATGTGATTACAATTCACTCGTTCTTAAAGAGATAGCCTTGGAAAAAATAAGCACATAAACAACCTGTGGTTATACACAAATAGTTATAAATATATATATATATATATATATATATTTACAATAATATGAATATATTATTATACAAATATTATTATAATAGACTTGTTTTTAAAGGACAAGCCTATTTAAAATTAAACAAATCAATAACCTGTAGTTGCAATTTTAAGAAAACATACAGAAACCATTACTTTTATAATACAATAATAATATTAACATATTTATATTAAAATACTAGAATCGTAAACAGAGTGTTATTAAAGGACTAGCCTATTAAAATGAACTATATATTAAATATATAAAAAATAAGCATTAAAAAGGAACAAAACTGCATGTTTTTATAATGACCACATATTATATTTAAATCAAAACTGGCATATTAATTAGAATAACACAAACATACACTGTAAAAATTATATGATCAATTAGTCCTGACAGCATATGTTTTTAGGTCATTGTAGCTTAATAAATTAAGTTAATCATGTTATAACTTTATCGTATAAGTTACGCAAGCTGTTTTAAGTCAGTTTAACATAGCATAAGTTCGAATGACTCATAAGGTTAATTTGATGTAGCTTAAAAAAATTAAGGCAACCAGAATTTTTTAGAGTGTAATTTTAAATAACAATTATAATATTAATGTTTACATAAAAATGTTAGAATTATAATAAACTTGACGTTAAAAGATTAATAAAGATTAACTAAAAAAATCAATGACTGCAGTCCCAATTTCAAATCAAAATGCAGTTATTGTTATTTGTATGGTACAATAATAATATTAAAATACCAAAGTATTCTAATTTTAACATAGCATATATATATATATATATATATATATATATATATATATATATATATATATATATATATATATATATATATATATATATATATATATATGATATGGCCAATTAGTTCCGACAGTATATATTTTTTATGTTATTGTAACTTAGTTTAATAAGTTAATCATGTTCTAACCTAATTTTATAAGTTACACGAGCTAATTTAGGTCAGTTTAACATAATATAAGTTCTAATCACTCATAAGGTTAATTTGATTTAACTTAAAAGTTTGAGGCAGCCAGTGTCGGAGCTAGTACAGGCCCAAAAAGTCTTCCACATCTAAGCGAGGGAGACGTTATTTTTACTTATGTCCATATATTTAATTGTCCATGCATTTAACTTTCCATAAAAATATGCATCCCAGTTAAAACAGCAAGGACAAATCAAAACAGTCTTTCTCGTGAAAAATGGGTGCGATTTTTAAATGCGTGACCCGTAGGTTGATTTAACCGGAGTATTCATGTGCACGCACGTGTGTGTAACAGTATACCAGCCCGCTCGCAGTGTGTATGTAGGACACTGTTGCACAGCAGTTGACATTCCCAGCAGCCCACGGCGACCTGACGTGTTTATGGGAGAAGGACATCCGTGCACCGAGGCTTCTGGAGAACTGCTGACATCAGCTGGAAAAAAACACACAGGCGGAAATGTTGAAGTCGGCCTCATTTGCATAATAATAGTCCGCGGTGTGTTGAGACGCACCGAACAAACGTCTCGTCCGAGTCCAAATCAAAAGGACTTCATTGACATTTAATTCTCACGTACGACGATTCCAATGCGACCGATTCAGATCAGTACACAGGGCTCTGTTCTGGAGCAGGCTGTAAAGGACACGTGGAAGGTCAAAGGGAGGATCTGCGCTGTGTTTTAACCTTAAAGAGGATTCTTTGTTTGAGAGATGTTGCTTAAAGTGTTTCCGATTATTCGTGCATACATTTAGCTTGCATATTCTGTGTGTGCGTGTGTGTGTGTGTGTGTGTGTGTATGTTCATGCATAAAATAACAAATAAGCATGCAGTTGCAGGCAAAATTGTTAGCTAAAGGTCAATTAATTCATTAAATTTATTTTTGGCTTAGTCCCTTTATTAATCTGGGGTCGCCACAGTGGTATGAACCGCCAACTTTTTCAGCATGTTTTACACACACTCATTTACACTCATACACCACAGACAATTTAGTCTATCCAAATCACCTGTATCACGTCTTTGGACTTGTGGGGGAATCGGGAGCACCCGGAGGAAACCCATGCGAACACATGGAGAACATGCAAACTCCATACAGAAATGCCAACTGACCCAGCCGAGGCTCAAACCAGCGACCTTCTTGCTGTGAGGTGTTTAATAACTAATTACTAATAACTGATTTCCCTGATGATAGTAGATAATATTTTACTAGTCATTTTGCAAGAGAGTATTCACCTTAGAGTGCAGTTTGAAGGCTTAACTCGGTTAATTATGCTAATTAGGCAAGTCATTGGACAACAGTGGTTTGTTCTGTAGCCAATTGGACCTGTTGATCTGCATCCCAATCATCACAAATACTGCAGAAGACCTACTGGAACCCACATGGAGCCAGGATCCTCACAGAAATCAGTCAAGTTTGGTGAAGCAGAAATCATGGTTTGGGGGTCATTCAGTATGGGGGAGATCTGCAACATCAACAGCCTGAGGTGTCAAGACATTTGTGCTCCCCATTACATTACAAATCACAGGAGAGGGATAATTCTCCAGCAGGATTGCGCTCCTTCTCAGCAGAGAAGATCAAAGTGCTTTAGGATTGGCCAGCCCAGTCACCAGACATGAACATTATTGAGCATGTCTGGGGTAAGATGAAGGAGGAGGCGTTGAAGATGAACCCAAAGAATCTTGATGAACTCCTGCATGAAGGCTTTCTTCGCCATTCCAGATGACTTTATTAATCAGTGATTTCAGAGTCTGTCCCTCAGAAGTCGACTTTGAGCTTAAAAGCAAACTTACAGGTAATTAAATGTGTGAATCATTTTTCGTCTAATTAAAGACACCCTGAATGACATCGTAGTCAGATTTAGCAAACAATTTGCGGTCCGACAAGATGCAAACATTATCTAAGTGATCAGTTAAAAGTGCTTGCTGTTCTGAAGAGTGTGTATCTAATGGCATATGCATGCTAGTTACAGGTTTGCAGTGCAGAAGGTTAAAACATCTCAATTGCACAATTAAAATAATTGATGCGCACTTATGTCCTTCTAAACATGTATACTAGATTTCAGAGCATTTCTAAAAGTGATATGAGTGTTTAAAATGATGACGGACTTGAGCTACTGCAGATAAATGCATCCTGAATTAATGTAACTTGTTTTATTTGAGTCACAAACATGATTTAATTTGACGGAATAAACCCGACTTTGTCATTTTTTTAGGGGTCAGAACAGGTGGAAGGAGCTCTATAAGGTCACGACTGCAATTGTTCGCACTTTTCTTTCCCGAGTGAAAGAGCATCAGATGGATGGATGAAGCCATCATACAGCGCTGAAAAGCTGACAAAAGGAAAAAAAATAAGGTTAAACTCAAAGCTTCAGACGATACAGGAAAATGTCAGAATCCATTTCCACAGTCATGCGTTCATACAATCACAAGTTATTGCACCATCTATCTCTCTTACCGAAGCGATCATGCACGCACACACACACACACACACTCTTGTTCTCGTGAGGGTGTGTCGACGGAGACCTGATGCCCCTTTGCATCTGCTGTGGCCGGACAGTGACATTGACAGACAGATTCAGGCTTAGCAGCTGCTCTCTCTCTCTCTCTCTCTCTCTCTCTCTCTCTCTCTCTCTCTCTCTCTCTCTCTCTCTCTCTCTCTCTCTCTCTCTCTCTTTCTCTCTCTCTCTCTCTCTCTCTCTCTCTCTCCCTGATTACAAGATCATAAAGAAAATGTGCAATGAAAAGATAAGATAAACTCAGCATTTTGCTTATTTGGACAATCTATTTGACAGAAAAATCAGTGAAAGATGGACGATGGATAGATGGATAGACAATATGGATGAATGGATGAACAGATAATATGGATGGATGAGTGAATGGATTGATGAATGAATAGACAAGATGGATGGATGGATGGGTAGACAATATGGATGGATGGATGGATGAATGGATGAATGGATGAATGGATGAATGGATGAATGGATGGATGGACAATATGGAAGGATGGATGGATGAATGGGTGTATTCATGGATAGACAGACAAGATGGATGGATTTATGGATGGATGGATGGATGGATGGATGGATGGATGGATGGATGGATGGATGGATGGACAATATGGAAGCATGGATGGATGGATGGGTGTATGAATGGATAGACAGACAATATGGATGGATGGATGGATGGATGGATGGATGGATGGATGGATGGAAAATATGGAAGGATGCATAGATAGAAGGATGGATGGGTGTATTCATGGATAGACAAGATGGATGGATGGATGGATGCATCCATGCTATCTATGCATCCTTCCATATTGTCCATCCATTCATCCACCCATCCATCCATTCATCCATATTGTCTGTTCATCCATCCATCCATCCATCCATCCATCCATCCATCCATCCATATTGTCTATCCATCTATCCATCCATCCATCTTGTCTGTCTATCCATGAATACACCCATTCATCCATCCATCCTTCCATATTTTCTATCCATCCATTCAACCATTCATCCATCCATATTGTCTATCCATCCGTCCATGGATGGATGGATGGATGGATGGACAATATGGAAGCATGGATAGATGGATGGATGGGTGTATGAATGGATAGACAGACAATATGGATGGATGGATGGATGGACAATATGGAAGGATGTATAGATAGATGGATGGATGGGTGTATTCGTGGATAGACAAGATGGATGGATGGATGGATGGATGGATGGATGGATGGATGGACGCACGGACAGACAATATAGACGAATAGATGGATGCATGGATGGATGGATGGAAAATATGGATAGATGGATGGCTGGCTGCATGGATGCATCAGCAGACAATATGGATGGATGGATGGATGGATGGATGGATGGATGGATGGATGGATGGATGGATGGAAATGCAGACAATATGGATGGATGGATGGATGGATGGATAAGCAGAAAATATAAGGGATGGATGAAATGATGAATAGTAAACAGAATAATTTGCATAATTAGAACAGTGTTTCATGTAAAATGCAGGAATAATCAGATGAAGTTGATTATAAAGGAACAGAAACACTGATGAGCACCGAGAGCCTGAAGCTGCGACACTAAAGCAGAGGAAATGATTGTGCTTTCCCAGTTTCAGAGAACATTGGGATTTATTCTGGGTTATGAGAAACTCAAAGATTGTGTGTGTTGCAGCAAGTGCACAATAAGCCCATTACAGGAACGTTATTGGTACAGTAATTGTCTGTTGAAGGAAATACAATGCACACTCCACTTCTGTAAGAATCACAGAGAGAAAAGGAAAGAAGGAAATGCTTAGCCATCAAGATTTTAGCTCCGCTTTAGAATAATTCAAGCCAAATTCAGACATAGTGCTGTTATTATGGAGCAAACATGTTATGAATATAGCTTATGGCTGTGGAGAATACAGCAAATCCTGGAACTGTGTATATCCTAAAAAAGCGTCCGTCAGCGATCTGACACACTGAAGTGATCGGACGGATCATCAAAACTTATAAAGACCTCAGAAGAGGCTTTGTCTTTTCAGTAGATGCCAGACTTCTGATTCATTCTGCTGAATGCAGCGTTTTCTCTGGTGACTCAGTGCAGGCACGGCATTTCTGCAACATAAGAGAAAAAGAATCATGTTTTGTAAATGATGATGTGTCATGCTTTACTGTTCATTTTTTATCTAAATACAAACTACACTAACCGGCCACTTTATTAGGTACACCTTACTAGTTCCGGATTAGGGGTCCTTTTGCCTTCAGAACTGTCTTAATCCTTCGTGCCGTAGATTTAACAAGCTACTGGAAATATTCCTCAGAGATTTTGCTCCATATTATCATGATAGCATCACACAGTTGCTGCAGATTTGTCAGCTGCACATCCGTGATGCCAATCTCCTGTTTCACCACATCCCAAATGTGCTCTATTGGGTTGAGATCTGGTGACTGTGGAGGCCATTTGAGTACAGTAAACAGATGGATGAAATGATTGGCACTACAATTATGTGCGTATTTATTTACTTAGTTATTTTTTTATTATCTTTTTATTTATTTATTTATTTATTTGTTTATTTATTTTATTTAGTTAGTTAGTTAATTAGTTGGTTGGTTAATACTTTTTTATTATTTATTTATTTACATATTTATTTAGTTAGTTGGATATTTTTATCATTTATTTATTTATTTACTTACATATTTACTTATTTAGTTAGTTATTTTTATTATTTATTTATTTTGTTTAATTGTTTACTTACATATTTAGTTAGTTGGTTGAATGTTTTTTTTTATAATTTATTTATTTACTTAGTTAGATATTCTTTTTTATTTATTTATTTATTTATTTATTTATTTAGTTAGTTAGTTAGTTAGTTAGTTAGTTAGTTATTGTTATTATCTATGTATTTATTTATTTATTTATTTATTCACTTACTTATTTAGTTAGTTATTTTTTTATTATGTATTTATTTACTTATATATTTAGTTAGTTGGTTAATTATTTTTTACAATTTATTTATTTACTTATTTAGTTTATTAGTTAGATGTTTTTTTATCATTTATTTATTTATTTATTTATTTATTTATTTACCTACTTATTTAGTTAGTTAATTATTTTGTTACCTGTTTATTTATTTATTTATTTATTTATTTATTTATTTATTTATTTATTTAATCACTTACTTAAATACTTATTTAGTTATTTAGTTATTTTTATTATTATTTATCTATCTAATTATTTACTTATTTAGTTAGTTGGTTGGTTATTTATTTATTTATTTATTTATTTATTTATTTGTTTATTTATTTACTTATTTATTTAGATCGTTATTTTTAATATTTATTTATTTATTTACTTATTAAGTTAGTTAATTAGTTATTTTTTTATTATTTTTTTATTTATTTACTTAGTTATTTTTTATTTAGTTAGTTAGTTAGTTAGTTAGTTAGTATTTATTTATGTTTTTAGGTAGTTAGTTGGTTAGTTAGTTAGTTAGTTAGTTAGTTAGTTATTTTTTATAATTTGTTTGTTTATTTATTTATTTATTTATTTATTTATTTATTTATTTATTTATTTATTTACTTAGTTAG
>NC_133194.1:1442500-1477500 GCF_049306965.1 Danio rerio | reverse complement strand
AGTGTTTGATTTTAAGGATATTAAAGGAATCATTTGCCCAAAAATTCATAATTTACTCTCCTTTTACTTGTCTCTAACCTTCAAGAGTTTCCTTATTCTGTATAAATAAAATATATAACTTTTTATATATAACACTAACTTAAAATATATATATATCACTTAAAAAATGAAAAGCAAACAAATGTTTGCTTTTAGATCCATTTTTATTCACAATCCCCAATGAAGACAATGATGCAAACTGGTTTTGTGCTGTGAAATATTGCCAGCACATGAAGATGAACACATGAGGAAAGAGAGTTGTAGTACAGCAGTGAAAGCCCAGACAGCTGAAATCTCTCAGTAGTTGTTCAGCAAGCCTCTGCCCTTCCTCAGTGTAAATGAACATCAGCTGCTTCAGTCCAACATCTACATTAGCAGGAGGATGAAGATGAAACCATTTCAGCACACAGCCCAGGAGACTCTCAGATGCTTTCAGAGATAGAAAATCAAGCTGTAGAATGGCCCAGTCAATCACCTGATCCGAATCCAATAGAGAATACAAAATAAGTCTCAGATTTGATAGACGAGACCCACAGAAGCATCAAGATTTAGACACTCTGTTGAAGTCTGTGAGAAACTCACACTGAGCAATGCATGAGGCTTCATTCTCCATACGAGAGGCGTCTTTAAGCTGACAGCACTGAAAAGCCTGGTAGTGCAACAGTATTATGTTTGTTTGATTTAATTGTAAACTAACAATGCTGTGTTTGTGTAATTAAAGCAGTCAAAATACGGTCAACCACCGTTTTGAAGAATGCTGAAAACCTGTAACCATTAACTTGGCTGGAGGGAAATTGGGGCGCCGCACCCTAGAAAAGGCCATATCGCACCCATGCAGTCCCTGAAGCTAATTAGATGTGAGAGTTCAAGAAACTGCGACGGGGACAAAGGCGACATTATGTAGATTCCTGTTCATTTTGGCCCTTTCCAGAGCGAATGGAGAAGATTATGGAAACGGGTGTGTGCGGACAGACTGATAAACCTGGACGGATCATTTTATTTGGTCACCGGTAAACATGCTGATTCGACAATGACTTGCTAAAACCTTAAACATTAAAGCTATCTTATATATTGCTTCTTAAGTGGACTGAAATGAGTCAGGTTTTTTTTTTTTTTGAAGAGTCATGGATGAAATACAGATAGTAAAATGCAACCTTTTAGTAGTGCATGTTTAGGATAGCTGTTTAAATCAAAGAGCTGATACCAAATGCTGGTTTTTCCAAATAAATGAAATGATTTTGGGGTTTAAATTCATGCATTGGTTGAATTAGAAACTAGATCGGCTGCACAAGTGCAACATGCCTTCATCCGCAAATCTGCTAAATGCAAGCCAGACTAATAAATCTGCTAAATTCAGATTCATTTGCAACACAATTGTGATTCTGCAGCAAGGTCAGGAGGTTCAGTTCCTATTTAAATGTAGTCTGTAATGCGTCTGTCATGCAAAAGTGAGCCACTTTTTCTGTATTTTTTATTGCATTTTTTCAGATAATACACAAACTTATGAATGTATGTGAAAAATAGAAGTCCTATCAGCAAAGAGATGACATGAAATATAGAGCAACAAAAACAAGAAAACTGTAGAACTCTTAAATCAAACTTACACTGTTCTACCCCATATAATGCACCATCCCTCCTATCTCCTACCCCACCTGATTTTCTTAGGCCTTCAATAAGTATGCAAAGATGAATCAAGACACAGATGAATAAATAATAAGCCAACTAAATAAACAAACAACCAAACATTAAATAAATAAATAAATGAATAATAAACACAAACAAACATATAAATGATGAATGAATGAATGAATGAAAAAACAAACAAACAAACAAACAAACAAACATATAAATAAATAAATAAATAAATAAATAAATAAATAAATAAATAAATAAATAAATAAATGAATGAATGAATAAATAAATAATAAACACAAACAAACATATGAATGAATGAATAAATAAATAAATAAATACATAAATAAACAAACAACCAAACATATAAATAAATAAATAAGTAAATAAATAAATAAATAAATAAATAAATAAATAATAAACACAAACAAACATATAAATGAATGAATGAATGAATGAATGAATTCATTCATTCATTCATTCATTCATTCATTCATAAATAAATAAATAAATAAATAAATAAATAAACAAACAACCAAACATATAAATAAATAAATAATAAACACAAACAAACATATAAACGAATGAATGAATGAATAAATGAATGAATGAATGAATGAATGAATGAATGAATGAATGAATGAATAAATAAATAAATTAATTAATTTATTCATTCATTCATTCATAAATAAATAAATGAATAAATAAATAAATAAATAAATAAATAAATAAATAAATAAATAAATAAATAAATAAATAAATTAGTGAGTCACTTTTTGGAAAGGTGTCAACTAAATGCATTACTGTAGAAAGAAATAGATGGGCAATTTGTGAGATATTAGTTGCCGAGAACATGCAAATGCTATATATGGGGTAAATAAGTATTGAACACGTCACCATTTTTCTCAAAAAACAAACTTCTAAAGGTTCTGCTGACTTCAGACTGTAGACTGTATGCAAAGAAAACTAAACTAATTCAATTACAAATGAAGTTCTGTGTAATGAGATGAAATGACGCAGGGAAAAAAAGTATTGAGCACATGAAGAAAGAGTTATAGTTCGGCAGTGAAAGCCCAGACAGCAGCTGAAGTCTCTCAGTAGTTCTTCAGCAAGCCTCTGCCCTTCCTCAGTCTAACATCAGCTGCTACAGTCCAACATCTACATTAGCAGGAGGATGAAACCATTTCAGCAAGACAATGATCTAAAACACAGCAAAGGAGACTCTCAGATGCTTTCAGAGAAAGAAAATCAAGCTGTAGAATGGCCCAGCCAATCACCTGAACCAAATCCAATAGAGAATACAGAATAAAGCTCAGATTTGATAGACGAGACCCACAGAAGCATCACGATTTTGACACTGTGTTGAAGTCTGTGAGAAACTCACATCTGAGCAATGCATGAGGCTTAAAATATAATAAAGAGATTAAAGTTTACCCAAGAATGAAATATCTGTCATCATTTACTTGCTTTTTACTTGTTTCAAACATTTATGACTTTCATTCTTCTGTCAAACCTAAAGGAAGATAATTTGAAGAATGTTAAAAACCTTGGGCGACTCAGTGGCGCAGTAGGTAGTGCTCACAGCAAGAAGGTCGCTGGTTCGATCCTCGGCTCAGTTGGCGTTTCTGTGTGGAGTTTGCATGTTCTCCCTGCATTCGCGTGGGTTTCCTCCGGGTGCTCTGGTTTCCCCCACAGTCCAAAGACATGCGGTACAGGTGAATTGGGTAGGCTAAATTGTCCGTAGTGCATGAGTGTGTGTGTGAATGTGTGTGTGGATGATTCCCAGAGATGGGTTGCAGCTGGAAGGGCATCCGCTGTGTAAAAAGGTACTGGATAAGTTGGTGGTTCATTCTGCTGTGACGACCCCAGATTAATAAAGGGACTAAGCCGACAAGAAAATGAATGAATGAATGTTGAAAACCTGTAACCATTGACTTCCATTGTATTTGCTTTTGCTACTATAGAAGTCATTCATTCATTCATTCATTCATTCATTCATTCATTCATTCTCCTTCAGCTCAGTCCCTTATTCATTAGTCATCACAACAGCGGAGTGAACCGCCAACTTATCCAGCATATGTTTTAAGCAGCGGATGCCCTTCCAGATGCAACCCAGTACTGGGAAACCATAGTCAATAATCTAAAAAATATCTTCTTTTGTGTTCAACAGAAGATAGAAACTCAAAGTCTGCAACCACTTGATTGCGAGTAAACAGTGTTCAATTTTTGGGTGAACTATCCCTTAAAGTAGACTTTTCTATGATAAACCGCTGTGTTCTGCAGCTAAACGGTGCAAATTACGAAACCTAAAACCAGTATGAAATCACCCCCAATCAGTATTAACCAGTGTGGCGCACACAACAGTTAAAGACAACCAACAGTGGCAGTGGACAATTTGAGCCGAACGTGGCCTGAGGACAGTTTAGACTTCTTCTGCTGCGTGACCTTTAATTGGGACAATGCCGCGTCCATGGTTCTCTTTGTCTTTGGGCCTGTGGAGGCATCATTAATACAGTGTGTGGGCGCAGAACTGAAGCCAGCACTGTCACTGTCATTAGCCGAGTCCTGCGAAAGATGTGTGCAGACATCCAGGCCACTGCGCTCAATGAAGAACAAATGAAGAGAGCAGGACAAAGAAAGGCCAACTGGTAAATTGAGGGTACACATGTGGAGCGGAGAACTCTAACCTGTTTTACATAGAGCCCATCAACAGGGGAATAGGGCGGATTAGCATTTTTATTGCGCAGCCAAGAGCCCCAGAATCCTCAGTGCCGTCACCTGTCCTGCGTCTCTGGCTTTCCGTCAAACACGTGCTATTGGTGTGTTTGTGTAAATGTGCAGATTATGCGTGTGTGTATGAGGCGTGGATGATTTGTGAATAACGTCAATAACATGCGGCGTCCCATAGGAAATGCATTGTGCTCTTTGTGTTCTCGATTTACTGTGTTTCAGTAAAATAACCAAATGAAGTTTCTCCTTTTGAGATATTACGTTAGTCAGAAGGGATGAAAGAACATGCTGTAGTCATCTATTGTAAATGCTGTAGTGTTTTTGAAGCATATTATATTAAAGTGTATTATGTTATGGTATTCACAACACTTTGTTCATGAATGCTACAGCAGACAGTTTAGTCTTGGGAGAACGTGAGACTAAATGTTTGAGCTTGTATTGGGATATGACATATTAAAACAACCCAGGCTTATTCTAAAAATGTAGTCCCGTGGACGTTTCTGGAGACCGCGAAATACAACCCAGGCTCATTCTGGAAACGTAGCCCCAGGGACGTTTCTGGAGACCGTGAAATACGTCCCGGAAGGTACGTATTTGTGCAGTTATTGTTTTTGCGAATCTCGCGAGCGCGCACGCTGTTCTCGCGTTAAAATCCGCCGGAGGGCGCTGTCAAGTGACCATCTGTCCGACTGACCGACTGTCTGAATGACTGAACGATTGACTGGGCAGCCGGCCAATCGGCCGACCCGGCCACTCTCCTCCTCCTCCTCCTTCTTCCCTAAACCCAAGAGACGATTTACGCAAGCGGTGCGTAAAAAGAAAAGCCCCCTTCCGATTTTGACCGCGTTTTCGAATTTTACTGCATTCTTGCCCCGTTACGAACTCATTCTCTTTATTTTTTGGATTCTGTTTTTTGTCTTACCTCATTTCTGGAATTGCTCTTCCCCAGACTTGAACCCTGTCTCGAACGCTGCCAACCACTCCTCCTCTTCCTCCAGGCCTCCGCTCCGCTAACATAACACGATGAGCTAACCGGACAAACTGGTTGCAGCGGGAAAGCCCTCCACATGGAGGAGGCGAGCTATCAACCCTTGACCAATTTATTGACATGGTGTGTCTTCATATAATCAATGTTTATCAGCCACCCTGCTTATTGTAATACCTGCTTAAAAACATCATTTTTGGTCAACTACTAGTACTGAAATCTCTCTTGACATAAAGTGACTGCTCTCTTTCCCATTTGCTCTGCATTTGGTTATCCGTGAGACACAATTGAGATCTCACTCATGAATTACACGATTACTTAACAGATACTTTTACAGTACATATATACAAACCGATATATCGGTTCACCGTTTTCAAGTATTTTAGTTATTAATTTTGTTGATCCTTGACCAAGGTATTGAATAGTGTGTGTTTTATATATTCAAGGTTTATAATGACCATCAGCCACAATACGGGCTCTCAAATCATCAATATCGGTCAACCACTAGTACTAAAACCTCTCTTGACTTGAAGCGACTGGTCTCTTTTCAATTTGCTCTGTATTTTGTTATCTGTGAGGAACAGTTGAGATATTAAACAGATCTCACCCATCAATCACTCGATTACTTAATTGATATGTTTTACAAGGCACAGATATACAAACCGATATATCGGGTTACCAATTTCAGTTATATTAATTATTAATTTAGTCTATCATTGGTCAATTTATTGAAATAGTGTGTTTTTCATAAATAATATGCTTAAAACGACCATCAACCACCCTGCTAATTGTGATATCGGCCATCAAAGCGTTAATATCGGTCTACCATTAGTACTGAAACCTCTTCTGAAACTTGAAGTAGCTCGTCTCTTTTCCTATTTGCTCTGCATTTTGTTATCTGTGAGAAACAGTTGAGATAATAAATAGATCTCACTGATAAATCACAAGATTACTTAACAGATACTTTTTATAGGGCACAGATATACAAACCGATATATCGGTTCACCAATTTCAATTATTTTAATGATTAATTTGGTTGATCATTGGCCAATTTATTGAAATAGTGTGTTTTCATATATGATGGGTTTATAACAATCATCAGTCACCCTGCTTATTGTAATATCAGCCATTAAAGCATCAGTATCGGTCAACCACTAGTACTGAAATCTCTCTTGAAACTTGAAGTGTCTGGTCCCCTTTGCTCTGCCTTTTTTTATCTGTAAAAAACAGCTAAGATATTAGGTAGATCTCGTTTATGATTTTCACTTCCGTTGGCTTCAGTTCACTTATCCTTTACCACCTGAGGAAAACGCTGCGATTGAAGCAGGCCTTGTTTTCAGCCAATCAGATGCTCCGCTGCTGCACCTCCTCTTGGTTTTCACCCACATCTCTCAATTATGCCGATGTTCGGGGTCTTGATGAGCCGAGTGCGTTCATATCGAGTGTCTGGGCTGGAGGAAGATGAGGGCAGGCGCAGTTCTTTAGCTCAACCCTGATGAGACTCTGTGAGATGAAGTGACTGCCGTAGCGTCGGTGTAGTGCAGTCAGTGGAGGTTTGTGTGGCTCGAGCAATCTCATTATCCCTTAAATGGGAGACGCCGAGTCTATCAGTGTCGGGAGACTGACATCAGATACGGGGAACGGGGGCGTCCGTGCCTCTCCATGCAAATAACCTTGCTTTCTGTGTGCTCTCTCTCTCTCTCTATCTCTCTCTCTCTCTCTTTCTTCAAGAATCTTCTGAGAGCATTAAGCTGCTGTTGGCAGATTGAGTTTGGATTTAAAATATATACTGAAAAGCATGATATAAATCAGTGCTGGGTATTGGATATTTAACTGTGCTTGCTCATTTCCCAGACGTTTAAATTGTTCTTACCATCACCTAAAGCACAATTCTAAAAGTTTAAAGATAAAAAAATAGCATCCATGAATCTCAAGGTGAGTGCAGCTGTTACTTACAGTGCACAGTGTTTCATATATCGGTCGATATATCAGTTCAATAATTTCTATATTTTTGCATTTATATTTGCGTTAATTTCTGGAACTGAAGCAGAGACACATGAAATTAAAAAAGTGGAAATGTCCTCCATGTTATCTTATTACTATGTAAGAGAATGTAAAATGATTTTTTTACCGTGGACAGTGTTACATTTACTGACCGATATATCGGTTCAACAAGTTCATTTTTTTATTATTACATTAGAAAATGTCTTCTATGTAATCTCATTACTACCAGAGAAACAACTATTTCAATAAAAACATTAAAAGAATATTTGTTTTTGACTAAACAGCTATTTTTTTACTGTGCACAGTGTTGCATTTATCAACCGATATATCGGTTCAGCAATTTCATAATTTTTTGTTATAACATTTGGAAATGTCCTGTATGTGATCTCCTTACTATCTAAGACAAACAACAAAGACATTAAAATAATATATTATTTGGATAAACAGCTACTTTTTGCAGTGCACAGTGTTGCAGATACCAGCCAATATATCGGTTCAACAATTTCATATTTTTTATTTGTTAGATTTGTAAATGTCCTCCATGTAATCTCGTTATTTTGCTATTTAGGAGAATCCTAATATTATTATTTTTTTACTAAACAGCTCTTTTGTACAGTGCACAGTGTTGCATTTACCAATCGATTTATCGAGTCAGCAATTTCATATTATTTAATTATTAAATTTGGAAATTTTATTTTACATCAATACTATCTTAAAGAAATAACTGAGACATTAAAATATTTTTTTGACTAAAAAGCTATTTTTTTGCAGTGTTTATAAATGCTTTTTTAAACGTTTATATCCTTTTTGCATTTTTTAAAAACTTTATTTATTTATAAAGTGCACCATGTTACATTTTTTTAACCGATATATCGGTTCAACAATTTCATATTTTTTATTTACTAAAAATGGAAATGTCCTCCATTTTATCTCAACAGTATCTGAGAGAAACAACTGAGACATTGCAAGGATTTTTTTTTATATTAACTGTTATTTTTACAATGCATAGTGTTGCATTTACCGACCGATATATCAGTTCAGCAGTTTCATATTTTTTGCTTGAGTTCTGGAACTGTAGAAGAGATACATGAAATTAAAAAAGTGGAAATGTCCTCCATTTAATCTCATTACTATCCAAGAGAAACTACTGAGACATTAAAATATTTTTCTTCACTTAAGAGCTATTTTTTTTACAGTGCAGTGTTGCATATATTGATCGATATATCGGTTCAGCAATCTCATGTTTTCTATTTATTGAATTTGGAAATGTCCAGTGTTTAATCTCATTAGTCTCTAAGAGAAACAACTAAGACATTAAAATGATTTTTTTAAAGTGCATAGTGTTGCACTTAGTGGCCGATATATCGGTTAAGCAATTTCATAATACTTTTATTTATTAAAATTGTTGATGCTTGGCAAATGTGTCAGAATAGTGTGATACTATACTATTTGCTAGAAACATTCATAAAAACCTATACATAAATGGCTTAAAATATTTTAGGTAGAAAAATTATTTAATTATTTATTATGTTTTGCAAATAAATGCATTTTTAAGCTGCATTTACTTATATTTCCAATACACATTTATGAATAAACATAAATAAAGTGATAAATAAAGATATTGATTAAGTAAAATGTTTATATCTCCATGCATTTCTAAAGAAAACTTTATAATCAAAAGGAAATTGAATGACTTTCTGTTTTTTGAGATGGTATTTTTGGCTGCTGCGTGCATTGAAATTCAAAAGACATTTGCAAAGTAATATTAGCTGTTTTCTTATTCAGCCTGTGTTATGTTAACAACCCTGACGGCAGCATAAGCCTGTTGAAACATCATTCAGTGAGTCAGAGGTAATTATCTAAGAGCTCGTCTCTCGTCTGATTGTGCTGGTTTGAGTCTCGTTCTTGTTTGTGTGCCAAACACAGAGCGTGCAACTCTTAAAAAGCTGAGCATTGCATGACAAAAATCAATCTTTTATTTATTGTGCTTGAGAATGTGATCGCAAATAATGTGATTGTGTTCTTAAAACCTGCAGTTCAAAACTAATTTTTGAGTGTTTCTTTTTTTTCTTCTTCAAAGATTGCATGCACACAATTTAAGAAGGATTAAAAATGTCAATAAACATGAACATTTCTTTGAGTATGCCAATATTTAGGGCGCCATATAATTCAGTTTTAACGAAAGAGTGTCTCTACTGCCAGTAGCAAGTAATAATCGGTAATAACCAATGCAGCAGCAGTGTAGCAGATCTATTCCACAAAGACCAAACACAGCAACACTGCCATACAGTTGAAGTCAGAATTATTAGCCCCCCTTTTAAAAGTTTTTCTTTTTTAAATATTTCCTAAATGATGTTTAGCAGAGCAAGGAAATTTTCACAGTATTTCCGATAATGTTTTTTCTTTTGGAGAAAGTCTTATTTGTTTTATTTCGGCTAGAATAAAAGCTGTTTGTAATTTTTTTAGCACTATTTTAGGAACAATATTATTAGCCCCTTTAAGCAATATTTATTTCTGATAGTCTACAGAACAAACCACTGTTATACAATGACTTGCCTAATTACCCTAACCTGCCTAGTTACCCTAATTAACCTAGTTAAGCTTTTAAATGTCACTTTAAGCTGAATTAAAGTATCTTGAAAAATATCTAGTCTAATATTATTTACTGTCATCATGGCAAAGAGAAAACAAATCAGTTATTAGAGATGAGTTATTAAAACTATTATGTTTAGAAATGTTCTCTCCGTTAAACAGGAATTGGGCAAAAAATTAAACAGAAGGGCGAATAATTCAGGATGGCTAATAATTCTGACCTTAACTGTATATACTGCCATACTGAATCTCTGTGAGAGTTGTCATGACATAAATACATCCTTGTAAATTCAGCTTTACTATTGAGACCTTCATATTAATCCTGTGTATTGTCCAAGAGGACCTCAGAGCAGCTCCTTGTGCAATGGCAAAACAAAATGTGAGACCATTTCGCATGCCATTGTATGTATTTAAGCTTTAATGCATCACTTTCTACTGTACAATGCATGTTGCAATGATTATACATGCATTCGTTTAAGTGATCGTGTGTGTATGTGTTCACGCTTTCAGAGCACATGTGTGTGTCTGAGCTCCTCATTGTCTTCCTCCGTATCATGCGCTGGTCCCTGCGGATGCGGCCTGCATGCCGTAATCAGCGATTTGGATGCAGAATGCAGGTCTGCAGTGCTGCGGCTGCATGCTGTGCAGGGTTTTTTTTCTGGCATCAGCGTAAAGCAGACGCACTTCACCTTGTCAGACTCTGAACGGGGTTTTATGCCATCTGGAGGGAGATTTAGAGGGAGACGGAGACTGGTGCGTCATCCAGACTGGCAGGTCACGATAAATGATCATATGAACATGATGATTCACTGAGCTCTGAGCTCTGCCAATGCACTTTCATTGCTCAGAAGTTGCTCGATTACTGCTCAGGAGCTCTGTCTTATGTTTAATTGGCGAGTTTGTCTTTGATGTTTCTTCTAAAACTCTTAAAAGTAAAACAAAACACACACACACACACACACACACAGGAAATGAATGTGGTGCAGGTCAGATCATTTGAGGAGAAATGCTTGAGTTTGTATTGAGTAGACATTCATTCGTTCTTTTGGCTTAGTCTCTAGGTTGCCACAGTGGAATGAACCACCAACTATTCTGGCATATGTTTTACACAGCGAATGCCCTTGCAGCTGCAACCCAGTACTGGGAAACACCCATACACACTTATTCACACACATACAAGCACCCAGAGGAAACCCACGCCAACACGGGGAGAACATGCAAACTCCACACAGAACTCGAACTAGCGATCTTCTTGCTGTGAGGCCACAGTGCTAACCACTGAGCCACTTTGCCGCCATATGGTCTATGCTAATAATACTAATATAACAATATCTCAATCTAATTGCTCTCCAACAAGATAAACAGACTTTAGGAGGATGTTGATGATATTGAGCTTTTCTTTGGGATCTTGATTATTTGTCTTTTGATTGAAATGTTCATTATCCCAAATTCATTATTTTAGTGTTGATTTAAGGATATGTTTTTAATAGCATTCCTCTTAAATGTTTAACCATGTAGACCTGTTTTATTATCATTACTGATGTTTTTGCAGGGCATTTTGATGCTGTGTTATATACTGCTTTAGAAATGCTGCAAAATATTGAGCGTGGTTACATGTGCTTTATAATTCATGATTACATTTTTATTAATTTGTATTTAATTATGTATTTTCTACAGGCATGATTAGCTTTAAATTTTACATGTTTAAACAGACATAGTAGCTTTTTTAATTAATTTTTTTTATTCAATTTGTTCTATTTCTTAATTCATTTTTAAAATGTATTTTATATTGTATTTATTCATTTCATTGTTTATGTATTTAATTTGATTTATTTTATACAGACATATGAGCTTTATTTTAGAGCTTTGTTTATTTATCTATTTATTTATTTATTAAATTTGTATTTATTTATTTATTTTTAATTAATTAATAAGTTTTATTTATTTATATATGTATTTTATTATTATTTATTTCATGTAGGCATATTAGCTTTATTTTATTTTTTATTTTACTCTATTTCTTTATTCATTTTTTGTTTTATTATTTATTTGTATATTTTTATTTTTTATTTGTATTTAATTTATAAAAGCATATTAGCTTTATTTTATTTTTATATATAATTGTAATCTATTCTATACATTTTTTTGCTATTTATTTTATATTTTATTTATTTATTTATTTATTTATTTTTATACAGGCATTTTAGTTTTATTTTATTTTATCTTTATTTGTATTCTGTTTCTTTATTCTTTTTTTTTATTATTATTTATTTTATTTTTTTTATTTAAATTTTATTTATTTAAACAGCCTTATTAGCTTTTTTATTTTATCTTTTCTAATTGATTTATTATTTTTTCCTAATTCAGTTTTTTTTATTATTTTTAAATTTTATTTTATATTGCATTTATTTATTTTATTTTAATTTATTTAATTACATTTATTTTATACAGACATATTACTTTTATTTCAGGGCTTTATTTATTTATTTATTTAATTTTTATTTATTAAATTTGTATTTATTTATTTATTTATTTATTTATTTTCCATGCACTTGATTATGTTCTTGATCTTGTACCTAGTTAAGATGATCACCTACAACTGTTTGGTTTGTGCTTTATAAATGACATAAGTCTTCTTAAAAGGGAGCATGGTGTTATGGAGCAGATCTCCTGCTGTTGTAATGCTGTAGAAAGCACACTGGTCTGGTGAAAGAGCAGTCATCTGCTGGCAGACAATGATTTGACATTGGGGAGTTGTGAATGTGTAGGTCAGTCGTCTCTCTGCTGTCCTCCAGATGGCTCAGGTGACGTGAGTGTGTGTGTGTGTGTGTGTGCGTGTGTGTGCGTGTTTGTGCGTTTGTGCATTTGTGCGTTTGTGCGTTTGTGCATGTGTGTGTGTGTGTGTGTGTGTGTGTGTGTGTGTGTGTGTGTGTGTGTGTGTGTGTGTGAGTGAGTGAGTGAGTGAGTGCGTGCGTGCGTGTGTTTGTGCGTGTGCGTTTGCGTGTGTATGTGCGTGAAGATGGAGAAGACACTCTTTCAGACACATGCTCCTCAAACATGTAAACACCTGAGGAGACATGATATTTTCAGATTAACACACACACACACACACACACACACACACACACACACACACACACACACATACACACAAGCATGCAAATGTATACACACACACACACACACACACACACACACACACACACACACACACACACACATAAACGCGCACAGACACACACATACAAATACATACACAAACTCACATACATACAAATTAATACACACATACACAATCACACTCACACAAACTTACACACACACTCCAGACAAAAAACATAAATTCACACATGCGCACACACAAACACGCACAAATACATGCACACACACAAACACGCACAAATACATGCACACACAAACACACAGATAAATACAACAGACATGCTATTGTGTGTGCGTGCATGCGTGCGTTTGTGTGTGTGTGCAGAATACTAATAGCGTTTAGTTCCATCTCCATCCTCCTGTGTGTGTTTGGACTCCCTCTGTCTCTGCATATTGACTGACTGTTGTCCTGCAGTGTGTGTGTGCTGGACTCAGCTGTGCAGGACATGATTGTAGCCCAGCAGTGCTCTTAAACACAACTGCAGAACTTTAGCAGCAATCCTGCACGGTAACAGAAGCCTTTAACTCACACTGTAAGATCACTGGGTTCAGTTGGGTTCCTGACGCCACTCTTAGCAAACACTGAGTTGTTATCCAGTGAATACCTCATAATGGCCTCACAGCAAGAGGGTCGCTGGTACGAGCCTCGGCTATGTCAATTAGCATTTCTGTGTGGAGTTTGCATGTTCTCCTCGTGTTGGCGTGGGTTTCCTCCGGGTGCTCTGGTTTTTCCTACAGCACATACACATGCGCTGTAGGGGAATTGATCAACTATGAGTGTGTGTGTGTGTGTGTGTGTGTGTGTGTGTGTGTGTGTGTGTGTGTGTGTGTGTGTGTGTGTGATTAAGGGTGTATAGGTGTTATCCAGTACTGGGTTGCAGCTGGAAGGGCATCCACTGTGTAAAACTTATGCTGGATAAGTTGGCGGTTCATTCCGCTGTGGTGACCCCTTATTAATAAAGGGACTAAGCCGCAAATAACATGAATGAATGTATGTGATCAGGGGTCGCCACAGCAGAATGAACCACCAACTTATCCAGCATATGTTTTACGCAACAGATGCCCTTCCAGCCGCAACCCTATACTGGGAAACACCCATACACACTCTTTCACACACATACATTCACTCCTTATATTTTCTTTTCAGCTTAGTCCCTTTGTTAATCAGGGGTCACCACAGCTGAATGAACCGCCAACTGATCCAGCATATGTTTTACACAGCAAATGCCCTTCCAGCCGCAACCCAACACTGGGAAACACCCATACTCATTTACTCACATACATTTATTCATGTTCTTTTCGGCTTAGTCCCTTTATTAAGTAGGGGTCACCACAGCGGAATGAACCACCTACCTATCCAGCATATGTTTTACGCAGCGGATGCTCTCCCAGCTGCAACCCAACACTGGGAAACACCCATACACACTCTTACACACACATTCGTTTATTCATTCATGTTCTTTTCGGCTTAGTCCATTTGTTAGTCAGGGGTTGCCACAGCGGAATGAACCACCAACTTATCCAGCATATGTTTTACGCAACAGATGCCCTTCCAGCTGCAACCCAACACTGGGAAACACCCATACACACTCTTCCACACATTAACATTCATTCCTTATATTTTCTTTTCAGCTTAGTCCCTTCATTAATCAGGCGTCACCACGGTGGAATGAACCATCAACTTATCCAGCATATGTTTTACCCAGCGGATGCCCTTTCAGCCGCAACGCAACACTGGGAAACAGCCATACACACTCTTTCAGACACATGCGTTCATTTATTCATGTCCTTTTTAGCTTAGTCCCCTTGTTAATCAGGGGTCGTCACAACAGAATGAACCGCCAACTTATCCAGCATATGTTTTACGCAGCGGATGCCCTTCCAGCTGCAACCCAACACTGGGAAACACCCATACACACCTTTCACACACATACACTACGGCCAATTTAGTTCAACATGCAAACCCCACACTGAAACACTAAGTGACCCAGCCGGAGCTTGAACCAGCAACCTTCTTGATGTGAGGTGATTTTACTACCCAGTGCGCCACTGTGACGC
Source organism: Danio rerio (assembly GCF_049306965.1). Lineage (NCBI taxonomy): Eukaryota > Metazoa > Chordata > Actinopteri > Cypriniformes > Danionidae > Danio > Danio rerio. The sequence goes on along the minus strand of NC_133194.1, from coordinate 1,462,298 downwards.
CGTTCCAGTATATTTTTTACTTGTAATAAATACATAACAGTATTTATTTAAAACTGAATCTCCTACTCTCCTTCAGGCATCGGACAGCATCAGCATACAGCAGTGATCTTCATCACTAGCATTTTATTGACGCACCAAAATTTTGACTCCACGAACTCGCCCGGCAAATGACTGTCTTCAAACTTCCATTTGCATTTCATTTGTTCTTGAAAGCGCCCCGGAGATTCCCATATTCATAATGGAACTGCAACGCCATTAAAACACGTTTATTGTGTTTAAACTGCCGTGGCAGGGAGCACGTCACCTCATGAGCGAGGTTAAAGACGCCATGGCAGATTAATACCCACATCCTCAGCCGTCAGCCAGAGATTTACACGCTCTCTGCAGTAAGAAAGAGGCAGGTGAGCGCAGCGCCAGGCGTTTGGGTTGCGATGATGTGTTAATTAGTCCCTGACTGATTCGCACACAGTGGGTATATGGTAGTACGTGAGTGTTTGCGCTGTCGGCTGTTTATGGGTTTCCCTGGCTTTCTCAGACACACTGAAGTGCTTGCTTTGTCCTCGTGGACCCATGTTACTTTTTTCTTTAGCTGTCTTTAAAGTGGCAGGTAAGTCTGCATCAGCACCCAGGAGGCACCTGGACTCTCAGCTGAGCGCCCAAGTTTAGCCTGAGGCACGACAGTGAAGAGAGTGTTTTGCTTTTGCGTGCACGTACGGTTGCAATCACAGCTGTGAAAACAGAGCCCGACTACTTTTTTCTTTTTCTGCCGTCATCAAAAAGCTCTGCTGCATGCATGAACTCTGCTATAGAGCGATCAAACTGCTTATCGCAATAGTGCTGCATTATCCGCCGTCTAGAGGCAGCTGGTGCTGAATGCGAAAAGCTTCAAGTTTGCACTGCTTGAGGATCTCAAAATATCTTCCCAGTCGTGGGACATATGCGTCGGAAACAGCTGCGAGCTAGACATCTGTCTTGATGGTGAGCGAGTGCATAAAATGCTTGAAATTATGTATTCCGGCTACTGATTTATATTGACAAATAGGGGCTGAAAATATGCAAACTACCATTGTATGTATTGTTCATAAATTTGTGGTGCCTGTGACAAAACATTTGCATCGATAGTGGATTTTTTGAAATACATCGCTATTCTCTATTGAGTTCTAAACAGCAGATGGCGCTGTTTGCTTTAATAAAAACTTGCTTGCATCCAATTCCTTATGATCACCACTTAAACTTAAAGTAATTATTAATGAACTAAGGAAAGGTTTTTAATAGGGTTGGGCCAGTAAACGCATTATTATCGCATTAACACCTTAATTATTTAATGCTGACATTTTTTATTGGACGTCAATATATTTATTATTGTTATTAGACACACAAAAGCTCTGCTGCATGCATGAACTCTAGTATAGAGCAATCAAACTGCTTATAGCATTAGTGCTGCATTATTCACCATCTAAAGGCAGCTGGTGCTGAAAATGTGCAGAGTATTCCAGCTACTGATTTATATTGACAAATAGGGGCTGAAAATATGCAAACTACTATTGTATGTATTGTTCTTAAACTTTTGGTGCCTGTGACAAAACATTTGCATTGATAGTAGATTTTTTGAAATACTTCGCTATTCTCTATTGTGTTTTAACAGCAGATGACGCTGTGTGCTTTAAAAACTAGCTTGCATCCAATTCCTTATGATCACCACTTAAACCTAAAGTAATCATTAATGAAGTAAGGAAAGGTTTTTAATAGGGTTGGGCCAGTTAACACATTATTATTGCATTAACACGTTAATTAATTAATGCTGACACTTTTTTATTATTATTATATCAACATATTTATTATTGTTATTAGACACACAAAAACTCTGCTGCATGCATGAACTCTGGTATAGAGAAAATCAAACTGCTTTTCACAAAAATTCACCATCTAGAGAAAGCTGGTGCTGATTGCGAAAAGCTTCAAGTTTGCACTTCTACGGCGCCGTACCAACGCACGCCTCCCACAAGTGCTGATATACAGCCATATCGCACTGCTACTCGTGTGATATTGCTCGTATGTATATATATATATATATATATATATATATATATATATATATATATATATATATATATATATATATATATATATACACACACAGCAGTTCTGTCTGGTTCTCGATTCTGATTGGCTGATAGCCGTGATATATTATATATATATATAAATGTTCATTTTCTATGGAAATTTCAGACTGCAATTAGAGGTTTTTGCATCTGAACTATTCATATATATATATATATATATATATATATATATATATATATATATATATATATATATATATATATATATATATATACAAACAACAGTTCTGTCTGGTTCTCGAATCTGATTGGCTGATAGCTTTGATATATTTAAGTAATATCAGCACCTGTACAGCCTCTTTACCCTTTGTGTATTACTCCGCCCACATACAGTCAGCAAAAAGCAGACACTACAGATCTAAAGTGTAAAAGATGCTTGCTCAGCTGTTTAACTGTCAGCTTATGATTTGAATCCAACGCGGAAGAAAGTAGTTCCTCATACAAAAGGGTTTTTGAGACTCTCCATGTTTGAATTTGTTTTTATATACACAATTATGCCGTCAAACTGTTATATAAACGCAATATTACACTCGTAGCAGTGCGATATGGCTGTATATTGGCACTGGTTGGGGCACTAAGGCACTCAGCCTGTGGCCACGTGCCAAAGCACGCCTCCCACCAGTGCGGATATACAGCCATGTCGCACTGCTACTCGTGCGATATTGCTCATATATATTTATCATTCTATTCTAAAAGATGTTTGGTGTATATATTTATATTTACTATAAAGTGATTATAAAGTTTTAATCATTATTTAGAGGTTAAGTGAAATAAAATGGCATCAAATTACGGCAGGTGAATGTTAACATTACTTTGATTAAGCTTGAACTTGACTTAGCCTGAGAGGTAATCTGCCCCAGACCTGGCTAGTTTGCCAGCATTAGTTACCAGAGTAACTGAGTTTGAACTATGGTAAATTTGATTTACGAAACAGAATCCGCCATTAATAATCCTGACTTACCAAAATAACTTACTTTTCTCTAAGCTTGGTTTACGGAACAGCCGCCAGATTGCTTGATAATCTTTTTAAGAATATCTTCTTGTTTTGAATATCCTCCAGAATATCTGCATTAATAGTTGTGAGTCAGTCACCCGACTGATGTGTTTTTTAGTTGCATGAAATGCAGAAATATCAGACAGAGTATATCTAAATATCACAACTGCAGCTTTCTGTTGACAAATAGACCCCTTCTTCTTCACAAACGACACCAATAGCTCTTCAGGTTGTGATTCCATATGATTCTTATAGAAGTTTCGAAGCATTTGTGGCAATGAAACTGCATCATCTACTGGAGCAGAAGCAGCTGCTGTCAAATGCAAACCCGTCAGTTCAGACTGCTTAAGAATCTCCTCAATATATCTTCCTGAATGTGGACATCATTCACAGCATCTGAGAGCTCAACATCTGTCGTGATGTCGCATGAAATGCTTTAAAATCCAATGTTATTGAAATATCCTAATTTAGCTTTTCTTTAGACAAACAGGCAGATTCCACTCCACAGCAAAGGCCATTAGTTTTTCAGTCTGTGCTTTCAGAAAACTGTTTAAAGCAGATCATCAAAAGAGCCACGGCGCACTGGTAGAGAACGATCAAACAGCTCATGGCAATAGTGCTGCATTATGCGCTGGAGCAGAGGCAGCTGGTGCCAAATTCTAAACCTTCAGTTCGGACTGCTTGAGAATCTCAAAATATCTTCCTGATCATGGCCGCCATCCAGGATGTGTGCATTCAGAACGGTTTCCAGCTAGACATCTGTCATGATGGCTATCGATTGCATGGAATGCGTCAGAGTCCTGATGTTAGCGAGGAATAGCGTAACCACCGCTTTCTATTGACAAACAGGCCGATTTCTGCTCCACAAAATATGCAATTAGTGCTTCAAACGGGTCATCAAGAGCTGTGTTGCACGAGGCGATCAAACTGCTCGTGGCAATAGTGCTGCATTATCCACCGGAGCACAGGCAGCTGGAGCAGAATGCGAAACCTTGAGGATCTCAAAATAACTTCCCAATCGTGGCCGACATCCAGAGCTTCTGCAGTCGAGTCGAGTGCGAGCGAGACGCTTGGTTTTTTTTAATGGCCCACAGTCGCAAGCCAGACATCTGTCTTGACGGTAGGGTTGCACGATACTGAGAGGGGGGAAATGACTTTGCGATATTTGGTTATAATATATAAGTATTGTACTCTGAATATAACTTTCACAAGATGATTGAATATGGACATGCACAGTTTTGCATTGATTGGGATGGTTTTGTTAGTGTGTATCTGCATGTAATATAATAAACAACTTACATGCATTAATAAATGCAACAGAACAAAGTTGGTAAAGTGCAGTTTTTCTAGGCTGTTTTTAAAGATGGCGGATACAAAAAAGACCCTTAAGATAACTATTGCACGTTATATATGTACAGCCTTCATCAAAATAAGAAAATATTTAAGTAAATTCTAACGTTGGAGTTATTTTAGAAAAAATAATCAAATTTTCCTATCAAAAAATATTATCTTCACCATAAAATCAAACCATTTGGGGCATGGCTATCAGTCATGTAGGGTGGGGCTATCAATCCTTTAGGGTTGGGCTATCAGTAATTCAGGGCATGGCTATCAGTCTTTTAGGGTGGGGCTATCATACATTTAGAGTTGGACTATCGGTCATTTAGGGCTGGGCTATCAGTTTTTAAGGGCGGAGCTTTCAATCCTTCAGGGTGTGGCTATCAGTCTTTTAGGGTGGGTCTATCATCCATGTAGAGGCGGGCTATCAGTAGGCCCACCCGAAATCTGCTGCGCATTTTTCTGCAGATTTTCCGCAGATTTTTTTGCCCATTATTAATTCTGTTATTAATTATTACTGAGTAAATGTGTAAATCTGAATTTATTCAGTTTTTATTCAGTAATTTTTTACTTTTTATTTAATATATTCAGGTTCTAGTTATGATACTCTGCTACATACTCCCAAAATAATTCCGCAGAAATCCGCAGATTTTTACCCAAAATTCCCCGCAGAAATAGCAAAAAAACATCTGCAGATTCCGTCTGGCCCTGGCTATCAGTCATTTAGGGAGTGGCTATCAATCTTTCAAGGTGGGCCTATCAGTAATTTAGGGTGTGGCTATTAATCATTTAGGCTTTCAGTCATTTAGAGTGTGGCTATCAATCCTTCAGGGTGGGACTATTAGTAATTCAGGGCGGAGCTATCAGTGTTTTAGGGTGGGGCTATCAGTCTTTAGCGTGGAGCTGTCAGTCCTTTAGGGTGGAGCTATCAATCTTTAGGGTGGAGCTATCAATCTTTCAGGCTGTGGCTATCAGTCTTTTAGGGTGTGGCTATCTTCCATTTAGAGTCCAGCATTAGTCATTTAGGGCAGATCTATCAGTCCTTTAGGGTGGAGCTATCAGTAATTCAGGGCGTGGCTATAATCAATTTAGGGCATGGCTATCAGTCCTTTAGGTTGTGGCTATCAGTGTTTTAAGGTAGGGCTATCATCTAATAAGAGTCTGGCTATCAGTCATTTAGGGCATGGCTATAAGTCAGTTAGGGTTGGGCTATCAATGTTTCAGGGTATGGCTATTAGTTCTTTAGGGTGTGGCTGTCAGTCTTTTAGGGTGGGGTTATCATCCATTTAGAGTCAGGCTATCAGTCTTTTAGGGTGGGGCTATCAGTAATTTAAGGTGGGCTATCAGCCATTTAGAATCATGCTTTCTGTCCTTTAGGGTGGGGGTGTCAGTAATTTAGGGGGGTGGTTATTAGTCCTTTAGGGTGTGGCTATGATTAATTTAAGGCATGGCTATAATTCATTTAGGGTTGAGCTAATAATCCTTTAGGGCAGGGCTATCAGTAATTCAGTCTTTTAGGGCGGGGCTATCATCTATTTAGAGTCAGGTTGTCAATCATTTAGGGCTGGGCTATCAATCTTTTAGGGCGGAGCTATCAATCTTTCAGGGTGTAGCTATCAGTCATTTAGGGTGTGGCTATTAGTCTTTTAGGGCCGGTCTATCAGTCCTTTAGGGTGGAGCTATCAGTAATTTAGGGTGTCGCTATCAGTAGTTTAAGGCATGCTATCAGCCATTTACTGTCAAGCTATTAGTTTGTTAGGGTGGGGCTATTATCAATTTGGGGTGGGGCCATCAGTTATTTAGGGCATGGCTATCAGCCCTTTAGGGTGAAGCTATCAGTTATTTAGGGTGGGGCTATCAGTCTTTTAGGGTGAGGCTATCAATCATTTAGAGTCTTACTATCAGTCCTTCAGGGCGGAGCTATTAGTAATTCAGGGCGTGCTATTAGCCATTTAAAGCCATGCAATCAGTCCTTTAGGGTGTGGCTATCATCAACTTAGGTTGTAATTTAAGGAGCTATAAGTAATCAGTGGGTTTCTTGTTTCTGCTCTGAATTCATCCATTCATCAATCTTCCTTTATTTTAATAGCCACACCCATCTTGCAACAATCCAATCGATTCCCAAAGAGTAAAATCATGCACCACCCTTTATCTATTTTGCATCTCAGGACTGTTTCAAGGGGATGTACATCATGATAGTGGAAAAAAGGACAGTCTTAACTCTCGTTTCATGGCAACTTTAGATGGCCATTGGTCATTTTTGAGCTGTAAGTCAACAAAAGGGTCATAATTCTGACTTGGCATTGACTATTGCGCACATTGAGATATCAATGTTGACACAATATATTGTGCTGCTTTACTCGACAGCAATGGATTGTATGAAAATGCTTTAAAATGTGGAGAATACTGCAGCCACACAGCCACAGCTTTTCTTTTGACAAATAGTTCAACTCCGGTTGCACAAAATGTGTCATTAGTGCTTCATACATTGTTGTAGGCACGCGGTGATTGAGTACCAGCTGGATGCAGACTTGGAAATGAACCACAAATGCCAAATCACTACAGGCGCACGAGCGAGCGAGCATGTTTGCCTTCTCCAGAAGTCAGGATTTCTGCTGTTTGGAAGTCAAACGCCGTTCGGTGTGTGTTTGTTTTTCTGTGTCTGTGTGTGTCTGTCAACACAGACGGCTCTCGAGGGGGGACGGCCGTCCTCCAGCAGACAGCCAAAGGGCTAATTACGGAATAATAAGGAGGGAGAGAGGACACATGTGCAGGGTTGCAGCAAACCCCCATGATGCACAAACACACACCCGTTACGTCGCGCTTGGGGTCTCGTTCCAAAAAATGGGGTCCCTGAGGTGCCACTCGCCTGTTCCTACACCTATCGCATCCCTCTGCGCAGGTGCTGAAGGGGCGGAGAGACAATTTCCAGCAGATGATCCTCGCTCACAAAGCCTGCGGCCCCGCAGTCCATCAATACCAGGCTGTTATTGAGCCACCGGTCGGATCTATCTATCACAGGCCGCTGAGCAGGGTAGGCTTGCACCAGCTGTTCCTGAGTCCTGCTTAAACTGGAACGTAAACTGGAACGCTACAGATCTTTATGCGCTAACAACATCAAGGCGTACAACTGTTTGGTTATATCCAACTTTAATAGTTAGCACATTAATTGCTATGTGTATTCTTATGGGTAACCTAAAGCCACATATTTAAAAAAAAAAAAAAAAAAAAAAAAACAATAATAACTAGATTATTAAAGTTCGTCGAGACAAACTTTGAGGCTTGAACAGTTTTAAAAAGTCTAAAAAGATTAGATAGATAGATAGATAGATAGATAGATAGATAGATAGATAGATAGATAGATAGATAGATAGATAGATAGATAGATAGATAGATAGATAGATAGATAGATAGATGGAATAGATAGATAGATAGATAGATAGATAGATAGATAGATAGATAGATAGATAGATAGATAGATAGATAGATAGATAGATAGATAGATAGATAGATAGATAGATAGATAGATAGATAGATAGATAGATGATGGATGGATGGATGGATGGATGGATGGATGGATGGATGGATGGATGGATGGATGGATGGATGGGTAGGTAGGTAGGTAGGTAGGTAGGTAGGTAGATAGATAGATAGATAGATAGATAGATAGATAGATAGATAGATAGATAGATAGATAGATAGATAGATAGATAGATGATGGATGGATGGATGGATGGATGGATGGATGGATGGATGGATGGATGGATGGATAAACAGATAGATAGATAGATAGATAGATAGATAGATAGATAGATAGATAGATAGATAGATAGATAGATAGATAGATAGATAGATAGATAGATAGATAGATAGATAGATAGATAGATAGATAGATAGATAGATAGATGGAATAGATAGATAGATAGATAGATAGATAGATAGATAGATAGATAGATAGATAGATAGATAGATAGATAGATAGATAGATAGATAGATAGATAGATAGATAGATAGATAGATAGATAGATAGATAGATAGATAGATAGATAGTTAGTTAAACCAACCCCCGCTTCTCTACGATGTTCTGATGCTGAGATACAGCTGCTGTTATATCGTTGCTAGGTAAGTCTGTTTTGTTGCTATAGAGTTGATTGACAGCTTAGACTGATGATGTATGAGAGCTTCTTGCCAGCATGATTAGTTAAAAACAACCCTCATGTCTCTATCACACTGCAGAATGACGATATACATCTAGGCCTCTATAATGGCAGTCTATAGGACAGTTGCTAGGGTGCAGTATCTGGTTGCTAGGGTGTGGCTAGAAAGTTAAAACGCCATCAGTGATTGGCTGCTGGCTAGGCTGAGTTAAATGAGCTCAGCCATTAGTCTGTAGGACAGTTTGATTCAATTTAAAGTCAATGACAGTCTTCTGAATAGAAGTGTATGGGACAGTTTCTAGGGTCCAAAAGTGGTTGCTAGGGTGCTGTAAATATTTAATTGGAAGTTAGCATTACAGAGGTGTGACATAAAAATATTTAGTATTGTATAACTTAATGTCTTTTTACATCCCAACTAAGCAATGTTTCTGCTGGTGCGAGCGGCCCCAGGTGCGGGCTGGACGGGCACCATCAGACCCTGACGGAGACCCCACATGCACACTTTTACAATTTGCAGTAATTAGCCCCCACACGGCCTGGACTCGGCCCAGCGGGAGCGGCGGCCTCTGCTCTGGATCAGCTGCGTTAAGCCTCCTGTGACATCTAAACTCTTAATTTATTGCTACATTAACAGAGTCCATTAACATACGCGCTGTGATCTCTTAACGGGCACCTTGATACCCGCCAACCGTCTGCCCCTCGTCGCAATCACAGAGCCACCACTTAATTGGAGAGGTGTCACAGATGATACACTCCAAAAAAAAAAAGACGTCCAAATGTGACCCGCGCCAAACGCCTCAGACGGCGGTTTAGAGGATAATGCTGGAGAGATTTCACAGCGTACGGCGTGCCGTTTAACCAATCAGCGAATTATCAAATCTGCCATCGCAGGAATCAGACTTATTAGCAGGCGGCTGAAACACAAATGCGCAGCCCTGAGGGTGCCGAGGATTTGATTTGGGAGACGATAACAGCTCGTGAACACGCTCTGTGGTGCATCTCCGCAGAGGAGCAGAACATGTGCTGCATATCTGCATAGATTAGGCTTCTGTGCTGAGATTGGGATGGACACGAGTGGTTGTATGCGTTTGGGTTTGGCCAATTAGACTTTACAGCAGGCCTGTTCTGATCCTTGAAGACTGAGATGCTCATTGAGTATGTTCACATGCACACCAATAAGCAGATTTTAATACGATTTAGACAATACTCTAATTAACACAGTCACTTGGGGCGGAGCTATCAGTCCTTTATGGTGGCGCTATCATTCCTTTAGGGCAGGAATATCAGTCATTTGGGGTGGGGCCATCAGTGCTTTAGGGCGATGCTATCATTCCTTTAGGGCGGGGCTATCAGTCATTTTGGGCGGGGCTATCAGTCCTTTAGGGTGGGGCCATCAGTGCTTTAAGCTGGCGCTATTATTCCTTAAGGGTGGCACTATCATTCCTTTAGGGTGGGGCTATCATTCCTTTAGGGCGGGGCTATCAGTTCTTTAGGGTCGAGCTATCATGTTCTTTAGGGTGGGGCTATCAGTTCTTTAGGGTGGGGCTATCAGTCCTTTAGGGTGGCACTATCAGTCCTTTAGGGTGGAGCTATTAGACCTTTAGGGTGGGGCTATCAGTCCTTTAGGGTGGGGCTATCAGTGCTTTAGGGTTGCGCTTTTATTCCTTTAGGGTGGGGCTATCAGTCCTTTAGGGTGGGGCTATCAGTGCTTGAGGGTGGTGCTATTATTCCTTTGGGCGGGACTATCAGTTCTTCAGGGTGGAGCAATCAGTTCTTTAGGGTGTAGCTATCATGTTCTTTCAGGTGGGGCTATCAGTTCTTTATGGTGGGGTCATCAGTGCTTTAGGGTGGTGCTATTATTCCTTTAGGGTGGGGCTATCAGTCCTTTAGGGTGGAGCTATTAGACCTTTAGGGTGAGGCTATCAGTGCTTTAGGGTGAGGCTATCAGTCCTTTAGGGTGGGGATATCAGTCCTTTAGGGTGGGGATATCAGTCCTTTAGGGTGGGACTATCAGTGCTTTAGGGTGGCGCTATCATTCCTTAGGGCGGGACTATCAGTCCTTTAGGGTGGAGCTATTACACCTTTAGGGTGAGGCTGTCAGTGCTTTAGGGTGGCGCTTTTATCCCTTTATGGTGGGGCTATCAGTCCTTTAGGGTGGGGCCATCAGTGCTTTAGGGTGGCACTATCATTCCTTAGGGCGGGACTATCAATCCTTAAGGGTGGGGCTATCAGTTCTTTAGGGTGGGGCTATCCGTGCTTTATGATGCAATAATACATGTATTCAGATTTTAATTAAGATTATTATATTTAAACTATTCAGTGTACAGAAATCATCAAATTCTTTTGGTTAGCAAGTTTAGGTGTCAGATCTTCTTTACCTTACATTCTACATTCATAAAGGTACATTCTGTCACTTGGGCGATACACCTTCAAACATTAGACACTTTTTTACCATATTAATACCTAAAAAGTTCAAATGTGTAACTCCTACAACAGTACACCACTTGAAAAGCTAACCACCCCAGTGACAGACTTTATATCTGAGTTTATTGAAACATGTACATTCAACAAAGATGAATATACGCTTAAAACAATGTTGTGTACATATCTTTTCAAAAGTAATGCATGCAATTATAGATTTTACATTTATTCAAACCTCACCCAAACAACATTTTAAATACATGAAACAGATTGTACAAGTAAAAAAAAAGGTTAATAATATCTGTTAAAGCGTTTTTAAAATATTTATAAAATTGATTTTTATATGTTTGTTGTTCATAGTAATAACAATCCATTTAACCTTTAATCAATAAACCACTAAACACATTAAACATTGTATTGCTAAATGTTTAGAGCATGCATCATTTTGCTGTGCATTTTAAAGTTTGATTGTAAAACTTCATCCATTCCATGCATTATATTGAGAAAAAAGTATAAACTAAGATAAATAAATATACAATGATGCATTTAAAAGGCCATGAAACCTTATGTAAACAACATATTGATACTGTTTGTACAGGTAAATGATAAGACTGTGACTTTAAAATGTAATTAAGCTTCAAAATGTTGTTGTTCATATTAATAGCAATGCATTTTGATACCTTTGACTAATAAACCTTGATCAAACTATGCACCGCACCAAACACAGTAAACACTTTATACGAAGACAAATGTTTAGATGGTGCATGAATCTGCTGCTGGTGCATTTTAAAGTTTGCTTCTCCAGCGTTCTCCAACTCATCGAACAGCCCATGTTGAGCATAAACACAATCAATTCCTCCAGCAATAACAATAAGCATATGTAATCACAGCCAGCTTCGCCACATAATTGCATAGGAATTTGTTCAGTTCTGTATAATACATATAATATCCTCTGCGACGCAGTAATGTGAGCTCGTTTGCTTACTGTAACACAATGAGCCGAACCCGAAGAGCCTAATTTGACTCACAAATGTCCCATGAATAAAGGGCCGCGCAGATCCCAGGAATTTCATCAGTATCAAATGGAGCTTAAACAAGTTGGAGTTTGCCGAACAGGGGGTTACGCATCCAGCTCAATTTACTCCCTAACAGCAGCACGTACAATTTGACGGCGAACTAAATGCATTCTTTACCGCGCATTACAGAAGTGCGCTTCAAACCGAGGCCAATTTCGCAAGCAACAGGACATTCGTCCTCACAAAGAGCCCGGGAGGCTTGACAATGCGCGCTGGAACATCTGTAAGGCCCCTGGCTCTGTGCTGTGTGCGTGTGTAAGTGTGTGTGTGGGCCCGAACGCAGCCATAATGATGCTTAACCACCTCCCTCGCCCGCTTTCAGCGCATCGCCCTGCTGTGCAGAGAACCAGGTGCTGCTGGAGGAGGAGAAACACACTCTCTGACTGCGTGTGTGTGTACTTGTTTTTATATTCTAGTGGGGACTTGCTTCATATTTTAAATTGCAGATTGTTTCCTCTGAGGGTTAGTTTAAGGGTAGTGAAATAAAATATGGGCAGCGCGGTGGCGCAGTGGGTAGTGCTTCCACCTCACAAGAAGCTTGCTGGTTCAATTCCCAGCTGGGTCAGTTGGTGTTTCTATGTGGAGTTTGCATGTTCTCCCCATGTTGGCGTGGGTTTCCTCCGGGTGCTCCGGTTTCCCCAGCAGTCCAAACACATGCGCTGTAGAGGAATTGGGTAGGCTAAATTAGCCATAGTGTGTGTGTGTGTGTGTGTGTGTGTGTGTGTGTGTGTGTGTGTGTGTGTGTGTGTGTGTGTGTGTGAAACATGTGTGTTTTCCAGTACTAGGTTGCAGCTGTAAGAGTGTGTGTGCATGTATGCATGTATGTGTATGTTTGTGTATATGTGTGCGTACATGTATGCATGTTTGTGTGCATGTATGTGTGTGTGTGTGTATGTGTATGCATCTATGTGTGCGTATGTTTGTGTGTTTGTGTGTGTGTGTGCATGTGCGCGCATAATTGTGTATGTATGTGTTCATGTGTTTGCATGTGCATGTATGCATGTATGTGTGCGTGTGTGTATTTGTATGCATGCATGCATGTGTGTGTGTGTGTGTGTGTGTGTGTGTGAGCGTCTTTGTATGCATGCATGTATGTGTGTGTGCATGTATGTATGTGTTTATGTATGTGTGCTTATGTATGTGTGTGTGTGTTCATGTGTGTGTGCAAGTGTGTGTGCATGTGCGCGTGTAATTGTGTATGTATGTGTGCATGTGTTTGCATGTACATGTATGCTTGTATGTGTGCGTGTGTGTGTGTGTGTGTATGTATGTGTTTATGTATGTGTGCTTATGTGTGTGTGTGTTCATGTATGTGTGCAAGTGTGTGTGTGCATGCATGCATATATGAATGTGCGTGTGCATGTGTCTGTTTTGGAGAGCCAAAAAGTGTGTGTGTGTGTGTGTGTTGGGGGGCGCGAAAGCAGAGGAGGCCCTTTTCAATAGGCTGCTGATTTCAGATAAGTGATCCCCTTGAAAAAGGAAATGTGTTGGTTTTTTTTTCTGCAGTTTTGGCCTGAAAGGAGAACCATCCACCTGCTAGCAGCATCAATTGGCCCCTCGTGTGGCTTTTTCTGCACTTGTCTTTGAGCGGCTGGCGTCGCTCTCCCCCTCGCCGCGCGCCTCTTTCAGACACATGAATGTGCGCCGGCGGGGAGTATTGACACTGCTCTCCCTTCCCGGCGTTCATTGTTCTGATTGGAGGAGAGACGCTCCGATCGGTGTTTGCTCTGGGCTCATGGTGGCAATCTTCAACCTGGGGCCGTTTAGAGCTCGGCTGGTGGATGATGGCGGCCGTGCTGCAGGTTTATATATTGGGGATTGAGCGAGAAGATGAGCGAAGCCCGACAGGTGCTGAAGGGTGGGAATTGATCCAAGCTTGGCCCACATTCTCCTCCATGAGGCGTAGATGCTGGAGAGATGACTTATGAAATGTTTGTCATGTGTGGTTCGGAATGTTTGGGGTTTTTTTCAGCATTTGACACACTTTACATATTGTTTGCATGCAAAGTTACTAGTGTTAGACAAAAATTAATATATAATAGTAATATGTGTGTGCGTACACTACCTGACAAAAGTCTTGTTGTGGATCCCAAAGTGGCAGAAGGTGGATTTCTCTGCTGGATCATCTGTTGATCTGCTTCCCAATCATCACCAATACTGCAGAAGACCTACTGGAACAGGCATGGACCAAGATTCTCACAGAAATTAGTCAAGTTTGGTAAAGGAGACATCATGGTTTGGGGGTCATTCAGTATGGGGGCGTGCGGAAGATCAGCAACATCAACAGCCTGAGGTGTCAAGACATCTGTGCTGCCCATTACATTACAAACCACAGGAGAGGGACAAGTGCTACAGGATTGGCCAGCCCAGTCACCAGATATGAACATTATTGAGCATGTCTGAGGTAAGAGGAAGGAGGAGGCGTTGAAGATGAACACAAAGACTCTTGATGAACTCCTGCAGGAAGGCTTTCTTCTTCATTCCAGATGACTTCATTAATCAGTGATGTGAGTCATGTCAGAGATGTATGGATGCAGTCCTCCAAGCTCATGATGGAGTCAGACACAATCTTCATTCTGTCTCCACTGCAGCAGGACTTTATATTCTATACTGGACATTATTTCTGTTCAGTGATGACACTTTAGTCTGAGCAGAGTCAGACCGCACTGTCCTCATCAAATCATTAATAATCAAGGTATGATCAGATTTATTGTGCTCAAATAAGAAAAATCTAGAGGCTTTTACCTTACAAATAGACACTTCTCATATCCAATGATCAACTAGAAGTCCAGTTATTATCTGTGTTCCTAAAACTTGGATAGGCCACAAGACTTTTCTCAGGTAGTGTATTATATATTCCACCACATCCCAAAGGTGCTCTATTGGATTGAGCTCTGGTGACTGTGGTGGCCATTTGAGTACAGTGAATTCATTGTCATGAAGCTAGTGTGAGATGATTCCTGCTTTATGACATGGCACGTTATCCTGCTAAAAGTAGCCATCAGACTGTGGTCATAAAGCGATGGACGTGGTCAGCAACAATTGAAACAGCAGACGTTCGACTTGTCTGTCTTTCAGGTCTGAATCCTCCACATTAAAGCAGCAGCAAGAAGAGATTTCCAGACGATTAACACCATCACTAAATCATCATTGAAGATTTCCCCAATCATGAGTGGAGATGTGTCAGATTAGAGCGGTAAATGATGCTGACTCACTTGTGACTCTGTGGAGGACGAGCTCAGACTCGTGTGTTATGAATATGGTGTTAATGTCGACTCTCGGCGGCTTTTAAGATCTTCAGTTCAGATTGTTGGATTAGTGTTTGTGAAGGACCCTCGCAAAGTCATCCAAACTCACTCTGTTACTGCTGAGTTCATATTCATATACTCTTTTTACATCCCCATCTGCTGCCGTCTGAATTACAGAGCAGGTCATTTCAATTCAGTACATTAAAAGGTAACACTTGAAGTTGGTGTTCGTAAGACTGTTATGAAACATTTATAATCATGTCATAAATATGAATGAGATTCTAATAAAAGCTAATAACTTATTCTGAGTGCAAAAATGACATAAACAACTACATGATAACTGGTCTTTGTCAACTTAGCATAACTTCAGTCATAAATCTGTAATCAACATGAGTGTCATGATGTCATTATAATTGCCATATAAAATGCAATTTAATGTCATTACATATTAACATATTACACATTACATATTATTATTATTACTATTATTATTATTACTATTATTATTATTATTACTATTATTATTATTACTATTAGTATTATTATTATTATTATTATTATTATTATTATTATTTAGCATTTTAGAAATTTTTTCAATATAGAATTTTTTATTCTTAGTTTCCAGATTTTTTTAGATTTCGTTTATGATAATAATAATAATAGTATTAATAATAATAATAATAATAATAATTTTAAAGGCAGTTTTTTTAATATTTAGATTTTTTATCTGATATTGAACATTATTATTATTATTATTATTATTATTATTATTATTATTATTATTATTATTATTATTATTTAGCATTTTAGTAATTTTTTCAATATAATTGTTTTTTATCCTGAGTTTCCAGATTTTTTTTAGATTTCGTTCATGATAATAATAATAATAATAATAATAATAATAATAATAATAATATTAAAAATTATGATTTTAAAGCCAACTTTTTCAATATTTAGATTTTTTATCTGATATTGAACTATTATTATTATTATTATTATTATTATTATTATTATTATTATTTAGCATTTTAGTATTTTTTTCCATATTAATTTTTTTTTATTCTTAGTTTCCAGATTTTTTTAGATTTCGTTTGTGATAACAATAATAATAATAATAATAATAATAATGATGATGATGATGATGATGATAATAATAATAATAATAATAATAATAATAATAATAACAATAACAATAATTTAAAGGCAATTTTTTCAATATTTAGAATTTTTATCTTATATTGAACATTATTATTATTATTATTATTATTATTATTATTATTACTATTATTTAGCATTTTAGTAATTTTTCAATATTTAGATTTTTTATCTGATATTGAACATTATTATTATTATTATTATTATTATTATTATTATTTAGCATTTTAGTAATTTTTTCAATATTAATTTTTTTATTCTTAGTTTCCAGATTTTTTTTAGATTTCGTTTGTGATAACAAGAATAATAATAATAATAATAATAATAATAATAATAATAATAATAATAATAATAATAATAATAATAATAATAATAATAACAATAATAACAATAATAATAATTTAAAGGCAATTTTTCAATATTTAGAATTTTTATCTTATATTGAACATCATTATTATTATTATTATTATAATTATTATTATTATTATTATTATTATAACTATTATTTAGCATTTTAGTAATTTTTCAATATTTAGATTTTTTATCTGATATTGAACATTATTATTATTATTATTATTATTATTATTATTATTATTATTATTATTATTTAGCATTTTTGTAATTTTTTCAATATTAATTTTTTTTATTCTTAGTTTCCAGAATTTTTTTTTATATTTATTTAATGTAGTCCTATTCTAATAAACCATACATTACTTTTCAACTTTCAGATTATTCAACTTTCAAACAATACAACAAATGTTGTGGTCTAGAGTCCCAGAGGATGATAAAACAGCAATACTTTACTATAACAAAACATTGTTTCACATTACTTTCCTTAAAAAAATATCCAAGTAACACATTTAATTAGTTTTTTTATTATTAATACAGTATATAACTATATATTCCAGCCTTCCAGCTGCAACCCAGTAGTGGGAAACACCAATTGACTCTCACATTCACACTCATTCACTACGGCTAATTTAGTTCATCAATTCCCCCATAGCGCATGTGTTTGGACTGTGGGGAAAACAGGAGCACCAGGAGGAAACCCAGGCCAACACAGGGAGAACATGCAAACTCAGAAATGCCAACTGACCCAGCTGAGACTCAAACCAGCGAACTTCTTGCTGTAAAGCCACAGTGCTAACCGCTGAGCCACCATGCTGCCTTACATATTTGTAATATATAACTTTTTTGCTAACTCTACATCATTCTCGTTTCTACCTGTTAATTAAGTATCACAACATAAAGGCGATCTGTGTATCTGCGATGCCTTCAGCAGCAGCTCATCTGCTAAAACAAAGAAGAAGAGCATCAGATCTGCAGATTCACCCGCTTTAATCAAGCGCTGGAGGCCTCGGGTACAGTCAGCGGACGCTCCTGCAGTAAAGCGTGTCTGTGTGAGAGTTATGAGAGACAGAAGAGCCTCCACGGGCTTCACACCAGCAGAGTAATAACCTGCAATCAGGCAATTATTCCCTCTCTGCAGAGCGCAGGTGAGCCGCAGCTTCAGCCGCTAATGAACACCAGGAAACAGCGCACATTTCCCCGCAGGCTGAACACACACACACACACACACACACACACGCTAATGCGCACAATTCTGTTTGTTAACTTAACTATTCACTATGCTGAGATACAGTAACAGATGACCACTGGAAGATGGAGATATGTGGAGGAAAAGAGAAGTGTGTGTATCACAAGCTGCCACTGGGGTGGTACCTTTTTAAAAGGTAAACATTTGTACTTGAATGGTCCATGTTGTTACCTCAAAAGTACATATTAGTGCCTACAAATTTTGAAGAGGAACACTTTTGTACTTTTTAGATACTAATATTTACCCTTGAGGTATTATTATGGCCCGTTTAGATACAAATTTGTACCCTTTGAAAAAGTACCACCCCAGTCACAGCTTTCGTACCTTTATTTCTGAGAGTGTAGGATACCACTTTTTTAAAGAGCCCCTATTAGGGTCTTTGAAAATGACTTTGTATGCAATGTGTAGCACAGCACTAATGGCCCGTTTCCACTGACTGGTACAGTACTGTACGGTACGGGTCGGTACAGGTCACCTTTATCAGGCTTGCATTTTCACTGCCAAAAGGGTACCATTGGTACGGCAGAAAGTTTCAGTTGAGGTCATTCTCGCTCGAGGAAATCTCGCTGAGAAGCACTTCTCACAACACACGCTTCATTCATTTATTTTCTTGTCGGCTTAGTCCCTTTATTAATCCGGGGTCGCCACAGCGGAATGAACCACCAACTTTTCCAGCAAGTTTTTACGCAGCGGATGCCCTTCCAGCCACAACCCATCTCTGGGAAACACCACACACTCATACACTACGGACACTTTAGCCTACCCAATTCACCTGCACCGCATGTCTTTAGACTGTGGGGGAAACCGGAGCACCCAGAGGAAACCCACGCAAATGCAGGGAGAACATGCAAACTCCACACAGAAACGCCAACTGAGCCAAGACTCGAACCAGCGACCTTCTTTCTGTGAGGCGAACGTGCTACCCACTGCATCACCACAACACACGCTTTATACACATAAATACTGTATAAATGTTTATCACTAAACTTTCTATCAACATGATTCAATCGTAACTGCAGATCAATGAGGTGACGCAGTGACACAGTAGGTAGTGCTGTCGCCTCACACCAAGAAGGTCGCTGGGTCGCGTTTCTGTGTGGAGTTTGCATGTTCTCGCGTGGGTTTCCTCCGGGTGCTCCGGTTTCCCCCACAGTCCAAAGACATGCGGTACAGGTGAATTGGGTAGGCTAAATTGTCCGTAGTGTATGAGTGTGTGTGTGAGTGAATGTGTGTGTGGATGTTTCCCAGAGATGGGTTGCAGCTGGAAGGGCATCCGCTGAATGAATGAATGATGCAGATCAATGTTAATTACGAAATAGCCCACTGTAATGTCTGAAATTAAATAAAACATAGTTGAAACCAGAACATACACTTTAAAAAAAGCAACATAACCATTTTTTAAAAATATATCTGATGGTAAATCATGCTAAACGTTTACTATTTTTGGTCCGTTAGGATTACCTAAATGATTTACATTTGCTAAATGCCAGAATAATGTGAGAGAGTTGTTAAATTAAATTAATTTCTAGACAGTCAAAAGTTTACACACATTTTTCCTTGGTATTTTTTAGTTTTGCTTTTACACTGTCAGACTTTGCTTCTCACAATAGTTTTGGTCCATTCCTCCTGACAGAATTGCTGTAACTGAGTCAGATTTGTAGGCTGTCTTCTCTGCCCACAAATTTTCTA